>NC_133308.1:9906992-9968059 GCF_012295235.1 Primulina huaijiensis | reverse complement strand
CAAGGAGCTGGCTTGGACTGAGCGGAAGGCTAAACCCGAGGACCGTCATGTTTTGAAGTTTTAAGGATATTTGAAATGTTGAAAATACTCTGGTTTTTATGTACGATTTTTTTTGTGGTTCAAGCAAATACGTTTGGCAGACATTATGTTGAGACATACAGTTTATTTTACCAAATTTTGAAAGTTCATTATTTAAGCAAGAAAAGTTTTAATTCTTCCGCAAATTTTAAGTAGTAAAAAGTACGGTACGTTACAGAACAGTTGGAGAAGATTGTTGATGTTCAATTGAGGAAGCAACTGGAACTTCCCTGATAGGTATCGAACTGATGGATTTTTTGGCTCCAGTTGGCCTCAATCTCTCAGCTGGAATTAATTCCACCGCAGCAATCAGTTTGGTCTTCTGAGTTCTTGGCTTTTTCAAGATTTTCGAAGAAGGAGTTTTCTCCGATTCAGTTTCAGTTTCACTTACAATCAATTTCCTTTTTATTGTTTTCTTTGACTTCGCCAAGTCCTTTGTCTTTACCTTTTTGGGAGCTGCCTCTGTCCCAATCTTTTTTTTGACTTTTAAAAACTGTTCAGGAGATATTTCCAGCTTCGTATTTGGTGGATGAACATTCTTAGCATTGAAGACTTTGAATTTGGATGACTTCTCAGCTGAGTTATCCACCAAACCTTTAGTCTTCAAAATGAAGCTGATTGGCACGACATATCCTTTGGACTGTTTTGTCGTCTGAACCATGTTCTTCAGAATGTTGAACAAATTGGCTGACCAGTTCAGTTTACGACCATTTACCACAGTAGCCATGATTTGGAATTTTTCAAGGGTTAGGGCAGCAAATAGCCTGCCTTGGCTAGAACACCCTTGGCCAATATATCTGCCAGTAGCTGATACTCATATTTCAGCTCCTTTTTGGGATCAAAAACTTTTATCTTTTCCCATCAGTAGATAGAAGTGTTAGCATCTCCTCAATATCAGCAATTTTTACTTCAAAAAAGTGAGAAAGACTATCCGAAGGCAGTTGGAAGATGGTGCTGAAGGATTCTTCATCAATAATCAGCAACTTGCCACTGACTGTCGTTTTGAGTTTCCCATCAGCCGAGATGAAGCTGTAGTCATAAAAGTCTTGAATCTACTTTGAATAGATTTCCTGAGTTGATGACCCAAGAAATTTCTTCAATCCAGCTGCTTCCAGTTTTATAAAAGCACTTTGAATGGCTTCGTCTTTTACAGAAAAGACTGTGTCAAAGTCGATGGCCATGGCATTTAGAATGTAAGCAGGAACTTGACTTGCCATTTCTGAGTTGTTTGAGGATCTACGTAAAAGAAGAAAAGCTATGTGTATGATATGCTCTTGAGAATAAAAATGCTCTTAAAGAACTGAGATGAAGCGGGTGCTTTTCTTATGTTGGTGACTGATCGAATTTTGACATGTGTCAGTCCAAGATTAATTGAGTTAAAAACGTGTGAAGGTGGTGTGTAAGCGTAAATAGAAATTTCTTGGACAACGTGGGGCCACGTGTTCAATTACTATATAATGATTGACAAAATTAAATGCCAAAATTTGACTGTCACATCACTTAATGTGCAATTTTTATTGATCATGAGTTAACTTACTTGATAATATCAATTAGATCAATAACTGATTGATCAGTTGAGAGCTGAGTCAATTCAGTTGAAGATCAACTGGCTATTGTCTTATCAGTTAACCAATTTAAAATCGATGTTCTCTCAAAACAAATGCATATAAGTAAAAGCGGTAAGAAAATCTCATCCTCGATGAATTAATTGCATCTGCTTGACTGATGTCTCTTCAAATTCCTCTGCCTTTTTAGTTATAATATGTCTATAAATAAGATCAAACTTATCAGATACATAATATTTCAGCAGGTAATATTGATTAAGCATAGATGGACAAAGCAAGCATTTCCAATAAGCCCAATCCTTCAGAAAGGCCTTCATTTGTGGAAACTTGGAAAAATGATATCAAAGACTTTGTCTTCGATAAAGTAATGTCCACCTAGACGAAGAATCATGATCTTCAGACTATCCAGATAGATAGATTAGTTGCTACTGATGAACAGAAGGCAACTGAAGTTAATTATAAGCTACGTCTCTCAATCATTCATACTTCAGACCTTGTAACTGATGAAGGTCTCTACTACCTTATGCTTATCAAGGAGTATAGGATACTAGATAAGATCACCTTCATAGAGGATTTTAGAAGAATTTCCGAGGAAATGTCCTTATGGTTATCTGATTGGATGAGTGCAGTAGAAATAGAGCTAAATCGTGTAAAAGCAAATAAATATTATCAATAAAATTTCTATTTCGATTCATTTCTATTTATTAAGTTTACTTCTATATTCTTTGCAACCTCAAAGATAACAACTGACTAACAATACTAACTGACATAAGATAATACAATTAAGACAAATCAATTAAACCAAAAATATTGCGAAAGTAAAAAAACTTAGTCTCGGGTAATGGCTTTGTGAAGATGTCAGCTGCTTGTTGTTCAGTTGAAATATACTCCAGTTTAATTGTCTTATTTAGAGCATGATCTCTGATAAAGTGATGTCTGACATCAATGTGTTTTGTTCTGGAGTGAAGAACTGGATTGTATGTGATTGCAATCATGCTTGTATTGTCATAGAAAATTTGTGATGCTTATGCAACGACTCCAAAATCTTTCATTTGTTGCTGAATCCAGATCAGTTGGGCATAGTAGCTTCCAACAGCAAGATATTTTGCTTCAGTTGTGAAAATTGCTATAGATGTTTGCTTCTTGCTGAACCAAAAAATCAATCTATCTCCTAGAAACTGACATGATCCACTGGTACTTTTACGAACAAGCTTACACCCTGCATAATCTGCACCTGAATAGCCAACTAAATTGAAAGTTGAGTCCTTAGCATACCATAATCCCACATTTTGTGTGCCTTTAAGATATTTCAATATGCGTTTAGCTGCTGAATAATGTGATTGCTTAGGATCAGCTTGAAATCTAGCATACATGCAAACAACAAATACAATATCAGGAGGATTAGCAGTTAAGTATAATAAAGAACCTATTAAACCTCTATAGAGTGTCGTCTCAATTGATATTCCCCCTTCTTCTTTATCTAATTTAATAGATGAGCTCATGGGAGTATTTGCAGTTGAACATGATTCCATGTCAAATTTCTTAAGCAGTTCATTCGTGTATTTTTTTTTACTGATAAAAGTACCAATTTCCAGTTGTTTCACTTGCAGACCAAGGAAATCAGTTCACCCATCATGTTCATCTCAAATTTTTCCTGCATTAACTTGGCAAATTTCTCACATAATTGGGGTTAGTTGACCCAAAAATGATATCATCAACATATATTTGCACAAGTAAAATATGATCATTCTTTGAAAATTTGAATAAAGTTTTGTCAATTGTTCCAACAATAAAATTGTGATCAATTAAGAATTTTGAAAGTGTCTCATACCAAGCTCTTGGAGCTTGTTTAAGACCATATAAAGCTTTGTTCAAATGATAAACATGATCAAGAAAGGAGTGAATGACAAACCTGGTGGTTGTTTAACATATAATTCTTCCTGCAATTGATCATTCAGAAATGCAGTCTTGACATCCATTTGGTAGACTTTGAAGTCTTTGAATAAAGCATAGGCAAGGAATATTCTTATAGCTTCCAGTCGTGCAACTGTTGCATTGTTTCATCGTAATCAATTCCTTCTTCTTGCATATATCCTTGTGCTACAAGCCTTGCTTTATTGCGCACAACTGAACCATCTTCATTCATTTTATTCCTATAGACCCACTTTGTACCTAAAATAGTTTTAGAAACTGGTCTTGGCTTGCATAGCATTTATCCAGTTAGGATCAGCAAGAGCTTCATTAGTTTTCTTTGGTTCCAGTTGAGAAACAAAGGCTGGATGAATAAATAAATTTATCATTTGATTTCGAGTTATTACTGAATCAGATGGATTACCTATCACCAACTCTGGTGGATGTGATTTCTTCCATCTGTATTCAGCATTGATTGGATCGATTGCAGCAATTGTTTCAGTTGGTAACTGAATGTTTTCTTCAGTTTCGGTTGATGCTGCTTCAGTTGGTATTTGAATATTATCATTTTGCTCCACCAACTGATTATCAGGAACAATCTTGTTCAACTTATTGATCCAATACTTCCGGTTCTAGTGTTTGAAGGAGGTTTCTATTAATATGAACTTCTTCTTCACTATCATCCTCCAAACTTATATCTGTTAAGCGATCAATTAGCTCAACTGGATCAGTTGGCTTATCAGTTAGTACAGATTCATCAAATACAACATGAATTGACTCTTCTACATTCAAAGTGTATTTGTTAAATAATCTATAAGCTTTACTAACTGATGAATAACTCAGAAATATTCATTCTGCAGATTTTGCATCAAATGTTTTCAAATGATTTTTGCCATTATCGTAAATATAACATGTGCAGCCAAATATCTTGAAATAGGATACTACACTTTTATGCTCATGACAGATCTCATATGGTGTTTTCAAATGATTTTTGTTAATCATTGATCTGTTCTGAGTGTAGCATGCAGTGTTTACAGCTTCTGCCCAAAATCTCTGAAATATACCAGAATCAGCAAGCATTATTCTAGCACCTTCTTTAAGCGTTTCGTTTCTCCTTTCAGCTACGCCATTTTCCTGAGGTGTTATGACTGCTGAGAACTCATGCTTA
This sequence comes from Primulina huaijiensis, assembly GCF_012295235.1. Taxonomy (NCBI): domain Eukaryota; kingdom Viridiplantae; phylum Streptophyta; class Magnoliopsida; order Lamiales; family Gesneriaceae; genus Primulina; species Primulina huaijiensis. The sequence goes on along the minus strand of NC_133308.1, from coordinate 9,963,337 downwards.
ATTCCAGTATTTTCTAAAAATTTAGAAAGATTTTGATTGACAAATTCAGTCCCTCGATCAGACCTTATTCTGTCAATTCCAACTGATTTTTCTTTTAATAATCTTTTAAAAAGCTTAGTCAAATGTGCAGCAATTTGTTCTTTTGATTTAAGAAAGATAATCTAAGTAAATCTTGAAAAGTCGTCAACAACTACCAAGGTGTATTTCATTTTCCCTAAACTCATAATTCGTATAGGACCAAAAAGAACCATATGTAGCAATTCTAAGCATCTGGAGGAGGATTTACTACCCTTGTTCTTAAAAGACAATCTTACTTGTTTACCAAACTGACATGCTGAACAAATTTTATCTTTTGAAAAATCTATTTTAGGCATACAAGTTACAAGATCATGGTTACTCAGATGAACAATAGACATAAAATTTAAGTGGTTCAAACTTTTATGCCATAACCAATTTTTAGAAGATTTTGAAGCTAGAAAACACACTGGTGCATTAGGTTGATTAATCCAACTCACTTTATATATGTTACCACAACGATTGCCAGTTATAATGATCTTATCAGTTGAGTTCTTAATTGTGCACGTGTGTCTGTTGAACTGAACTGAACTGAGAAGTTATTATCACATAACTGACTGATGATAATCAAGTTATGCTTCAAATTATCAACCAGTAAGACATATTTAATAATAATGTTACCATGGATAAGATTACCCTTACCCACAGTTCTACAATTAGAGTTGTCTCCAAAACTGATGTTTGTACTAAGATCTTTAATCAGTTGGGATAGCAATTCAGCATCCCATGTCATGTGTCGCGAGCATCAGCTATCTAAGTACCAAATTGATTCTTTTGTTGTACATGTTACTTGCAATCACACACAATATATAATCTTGGTACCCACATCTATTTGGGTCCTAAACTGATTAGTCTTTTAGGAACTCAGACTTGGATCAGTCTAACTGACTTTCCAGTTGTTGTGTTCCAAATGATTTTTCTCGATTTGTGTGTAATTGGTGAGTTGTGTGCAGGAGAGACAATATGAGTTTTAACCCTTTTCAACTGGTTGTTCTTCCAATATCTAGTCTGAACTGGCTTACAATTGTAGTGATTGTAATAACTATCCTTAGAGTTTTGATTCTTATGATTGAACATTTTAGGTAACCATCTTTTCGAATCAGTTAAACTCTTCGTGGTATATCCAATTCCAAACCGTTTTGCTTTGTTCATATTTTCAATTGGTGGAAAAATAGGTTTACTTGGTTCAAAGATTTCATGTGCCACAGTTGATTTCACAAAGGTAATGTATTTTCGTTTGTGCTCATTCAACTTTGGCATTGTATTACTTGCCAATGTTTCATCATGACTGTTAAAGTCCAAACCAGTTCTATCAGTAACTGATTTTTGTAAGCCTTGCGTTTTAGTTAGAGTGACTGATGACTTGTTCAAAGCCTGAATCAAATCAGTTTGTTTTGAAATTTCATTTTTCAACTGATGAATCAAAAGTTGGTTCTCGATCATTTTAGCTTTTTGCTTTGCAATCTCCCTTTTTAGATTCAACAATTCAATTGACTCATCAGTTTTCAGTTTTATTGTCTTTTGGATCAGTTTGCTCAGCTTTGGCTTTTTCAAATGAGCGAGCAAGTTTGTGATACTCATTTACCATGTCAAGCAGAGTGTCAATGAGTTCTTCTCGTGTAAAATCAGTAGAGTTAAAGTCAAATACATGTTCACTTGTTGACTTCAGTTCTGCATCATATTCCATTAAGCACGTAACTTCTTCATCATCATCACTGGAGTTGTTCGAGCTCTCAGTGTAAGGTCCAAAATTAAGACGACGTAATCCAACTGCATGCAAATCTAGGCAATATGGAAAGTGGTTAATTAATTGTTTTAATTGCATAAATTAATTAGGTTGTGCATGTTTATATGTTTAAAATACACTTTTCTACATGGTTGCATTAAAACGTATTTTTAAAGGTTTTTCAAGTTGCGATCGAGGAACGGAGACCAATGGCTGAAAAAAAACAGAAAAATGTTTTTATAAAATAATTGTTTCTAGATATTTAAAATATGATTGATGATTTTTCTTATTTTTGAAAATAAAGAGTTTTGTGGTGATTTTATACGTCGTGACGTAAATTTTATCGGTGTTGGATTTTCAACAAAAATACGAACGTTTTAGCAACCCGGGTAATAAATTCACAAACTTTATTAAACAAAATATTTTAATTAAACACTAATTGACTAATTGAGCCTAATTAACTTTGTTAATGGGCCAAGGCTTTTGTTAGTGTGTTAATTAAATATTTACACTCAAAACCTACCCTTATTTTATTAAACAACTCACGCCCGACACCCCAACACAATCTCAAATCTTTTCTTTCAACATATTCACGGCACACACAAGCAAAGTTCGAGGGAAAAGCATCAAAGTTCTTCAAGGTTTTCAAGGGTTCTTCAAGCCATCATCTTCGTGACATCGTTCTTCGATTCGTCGACGTTTATTCGTGCGTTAAACACGCAAAGGCACGCCATATTCTTTCCTTCAAACATCTATCGCACCATAGTAATTAATTGATCATGTTTTGAATGGAAACAAGGCACACAAATTGTTATTTTCGTAAATATACACATGCATGTTCTAAACTCTTGATTTTTGGTTCCAAAATCATGTTTTTATGTTGTTTAAGGGGCTGCCATGGATAGGGTATTAATATGGGATTGTTTTACACAAGTTTAAGGGACTAGAACACACACCACATGCTGCTAACATGAACTAAACAAAGATGGAACCGAAACTGTTGGGTTATGATCATAGGGGCTCGGCTCTGGGAATTGAAGGCTAGTCTTGGACTCGGCTGGGACCATGGATAGCTAAGGTCCGTGAGAGGTCAGAGAAGGAGTCCTAGCCATGCTAGGACTCGAGCACAAGGGCTGTGAAGGAGTCCTAGCAAGCTATGACTCCAACCCGAGAGGGCAGCATGCACTACGAGTGTGCAGTAGCGCGCAATGGAGTGAGAGGCTCGGCCAGGGGGCTTGGGATGGGCTAGGTCAAGTGGTTAGGGCCCTAATAGGGTGCACAAAGGGTTGGTCCAAGGGATGGCTCGGTCGGCTAAAGTCTTAGGCGTGAAACAAAGAGTCCTATCGCATGAGGGTTTCTCGGCCATGGCATGTTCTAAAGTTGGGGCTTCGGTCCGAGCTATGGTTCGAGTCCTAGGGGTTCTAAGGGCCCATGAAGGGGTTTCTAGGTGGGTTGGCTCCAGGTGGCTCGATGTTAGCTCGAGGTGGCTCGAGCTTGGCTCGAGAATATAACAAGATGGCGCGAAGGGGCTTAGTCGATGTGTTTAGGGTTTTCTTTTTTGAAAATAAATCGAAACATGGCTCACGGGGGTCAAGTCATGGTTCACGAGAGCTAAAATAATATAAAAGTCTAAGTTTTTAATTTAGGAATTTTATATTAAAGTTTGAAATTATTCGGGATTAAAACTCCTTAAAAACGAATAATTAAATATTAATTAAAAAGTCTAGTATTTAAGCTAAATAAAATTATGTGAAATTTAATTTAAGCTAAAATAATTATTTGGGATATGTTAGAGTCGATTAAATTAAAAAAGTCAAAAACGTGAAATTTTACGTCTATGGGTAAAACAATAATTTTACACCTGAAAATTAGTAAACGACATGGCGGTGCTCTGAATGCTGTTTATATGCTAATATGATTATTTTAAATACTTATGAATTTTTATATGTTAAAATATGATTTTTAAAATGTTTATGAGTTTTTACGATGAAATGATAACGTTAAAAGATATGTTGCATGCTTGGTTTAAAAGAAAAACGTTATATGCATGTTTAATTTTTATAAAATGATGAAAATATGAAATGTTTAAGGAAGTGAAGTAATTGTGACTAATACGATAATATGTTGGAGATAAAGTGAGGGAGAAGGTCCCAGTGGGAGCCCGACGATTGTATTTCCATGGACACGATATGATATGTTAATACGTAGGCAAAAGGCTCAGTTGACGGGTGAGAGTGTCGCTGATGTCCCCGCGCCCAGTACTGTGGTTACATGTAGATGGATCCATCGCTCAATACGTAGACGAACACGAAAGTCACAATTAACGATCTGAATTTAACGAATGGAAAAAAGAATATGTATATGAATACGTTTATGATAGTATGAATATGGACATGTTGATGATGATATGAAATGTTTATAAAAATATTTATGTCAAAGTTTATGCATCTTCATGAAATATTATTTTAAGTACATGTATTTTTCACTGTTATGTGTGATCTGTTTATGTATTATGCTGTTATCAAGATTATGGTGTGTTTAGTCTTTAGACTCACAAGGTGTGATTAATGCAGGTGAGTTGGATAATAATTATGTGGGAGGTCTTGATGGTTGACTTTGCTGGACTGACGGTGCACATAACCCGAGGACCAGCGCTTCTTTTTTTCCACACTTATGATTTATGTTTATGATTTATGTTAAAGATTTTACGACTTTTAATTTATGCTTTGAGAGATTTTTGAGTGATGATAATATGGGCTATACTTTTCAAATTATTGCTTTTTAGGTTTGGTTTTGTGTTTAAACTATTTCCTTTGATTTCAAATAATAGTTGGTTGCTTTATTTTAAAAAAATGGTGTCAAGGTATACTAAAGTATATATATGTATATTTCGAATTATGGAGAAAAAAAATTTCCTAGTACTTTTAAAGCAAAACGAGTAGTGGACGTTTCACTTGGTATCAGAGCATAGTTCTGTAAAGGTTTGTGCCACCATCAATGCCGGGAAGCTCAGTCATCAAGCCTCAATTTGTAAGTACATACTTTATATGACTTATATGTTGTTACCTGCATGATTACATGAAATATATATTTATTTCATATGTTTAATAAGCTATATGGAAATATATGATTCATATGTTTAAAATTGCTAAAACGAATAAGGATATGTTACATAATTAAAAAACTTAAATTTAAATGCATGTTGGTTATGTTAGAATTTGGAAAACATTCAGATAAAATGCCTCCTAGACGCACACCTATTGATAGACAGACAGATATCACTGAGGATCATAATGTTAATGCACTCACGCCTCCTAATGGGGATGCTGCTACACGTGCATTAGAGGGGATGGCTCGTTTCTTCGAGCAGCAGTTACAGCACTCACCTAGGCCACAACATGATGTGTATGATCAGTTCTTGAGTCTAGGGTCGAAGGAATTTTCTGGCACCACCGATCCCTTTGCTGCTGAGGCTTGGATTCGGGCACTCGAGGTGCATTTTCGTTATCTGAATATGGGGGATGCTGACCGTGTGAGGTGTGCCACTTACATGTTTAGAGATGACGCTTCTTTATGGTGGGAACGAGCCGAGCATGGTATTAATCTTGCTACAGTTACTTGGGCTCGATTCAAGGAGATATTCTACGAGAAATATTTTATTGCTGATGTTAGAGGGCGATTGAAGAAGGAATTTATGACGGAGACTCGACTGTTGCTGAGTTTGTGAGGATATTTGATAGGGACTGTCACTTTGTACCCTTTATTGCGAAAGATGCTGCGGAGAAGCTTAGACACTTCATGGATGGTCGTACGAAATAACGTGATGATTATGCGTCCTTTGGATTATGCTATTGATACTACTTATGCATTCCAATCTGATCAATCCTTGAAGGACATCGATTTTGAGATGCAACGCAAGAGACAGCAACACCAACAGCATAATCAGCCAAACAAGAAGCCATATTCGGGTCTTCCTAGACCTCAAGGGCCTCAAAAGCCCCAAGTTCAAGTCAAGAAGCAAGTACCACAAAAACCACCAAATCCTGGAGCAACAAAGCCTATTGATAGGCAACCATGGAAGGAGTGCAATCGCTTTCACTTTGGCAAATGCATGTGGGGATCTTTTAGATGCTTCATATGCAAGGAGGAAGGGCACAAAGCTGCTGATTTCCCGAAGAAGAATGCACCTACTGCGGGACGAGCATATGTTATGAATGCAGAGGAAGCAGAAGAGGAGGTAGACACAACTCTTATCACGGGTAACCTAGTCATTTAATATTATTATTTTGCTTTTATTGCTTGAAATGTTAAATTGGTTATTAGATTTGAACTGGGAACAAGATTAACCTAGTGGAGATTAGGTTGCATGCTCTACCTTAATTGGAAATTAAGATATGATTTTAAAAACCATAGAATTGGTTTTGATCTTTGAGCCTCGATTTTATGTAAAGGATGAAATAATTCCAAATAAAAAATTTTATGGCCAAAATTTTAAAAAGAAAATCATAACTAAGGGTTGATAGGACTAAATTGAAATTATCCGAAAGTTAAGGGACTTTAATGCAATTACGAAAAACTTAAGGGAATTTTCGAAAATATTAAGGATCAAATTGCAAATATTTGAAATTTTGGGGAATAAATTGCTAATCTCGAAAATTGAAGGGCTAAAATGCAATTTATCAAGAAATGGTTAAGCTCAACCCGTAACCTTCACATAATGTTTGGAAATTAATGATAGAAATTCCTTAAGCTTCAACACGAAAAGATATAAAATACATTTTCGCCGCAGGGAGGATTATCATTCAAGGTGTAGCAACCTATGCACAGCTAGATTCAGGAGCTACACATTACTTTATATCCGAGACTTTCTGTAACGTACTGTACTTTTAAACTATTTAAAATTTTTGAAAAAATAAAAAAAAATTTCTTAAATATAAAATAAACTTTCAAATGGGCAATAAAATATCTGTTTGTCTAAAACATTCGCCATTAAACAATCACCACCAATTCTCCCAAAAGAACTGATTGTTTAAAACCTCATCAACCACTTCACGAAAATCAGAGTATAAAAATATTCGACATGCTTAACATTTTAAATTAAAACATGGGCGGTCCTCGGGTCTAGCTTCCTGCTCTGTCCAAGCCGGCCTCTTAGTCCCCACCCCTAGACTCTTCAACATACTCCTCACCTGCATCGATCAAGTCTAGTGAGTCTAAAGACTAAACACGTATAAACTGGAAGTAACGAATAATACGTAATAAAATCACATGCAACTTCAAAATAGAGCGTACATATTGGAAACGTAAATCTGAACATGATAACGTAAACGTACTTGAGCGTGATCATAATAGCATAACATAGACGTGACATAATCATAAAAACTTTCGTGAACATACTTGCATCTTACATACATGAGCATACTTATCATAAATTTTTTTTTGCGTAGAGGCATGTTTCAAAGCAAGTGACCCATAACATAATCGCCTGATCAGACTAATCCACAGTACTGAGCTGACAGGGACGAATCAACTGCCACATACATGAGATCCTCGTTCATGCTTTAACGGGTGGATTAGTCCCCGTTCATGCTTTAACGCTTTCCAATCCTGATCTAAACCAGTTCATGCTTTAACGGGGTGGGTTGGTCACTGGTCATGTTTTACGGCTTTCCAACCCCATACATAATTTCGTCACAAGAAATTTAGCATATCTCAAAAACATAAAAATATTTTCTTTGCACGTCAACATACTTACTTGGCGTTGTGGGATTCGTTGGATCTTGCTTGGGGCCGCTGTTGCAACATACTAACATTGATTCAATACTTAACTTGAAAAACTTAGACGTAGGTACTCTAGCTCACCACCAGATTGATTGAATAGCTTTTGACATTCTAGTTCACTCGGGACTTGACCTCGCTTAATCATCGTGCTAACCAAAGACCTCAAACCCCAAAGAAAACATTAAAATATTCCTCAAATACGAAGTACACGGACCCCGTGCGTCCGTGTAGACTCTGCAAATTGACACTTCGAAGAAAACAAAGGCACGTACCCTGTGTCCGGGTCCATGTACACCTCCGTGTACCTACTGGAAAAGTGACACCCGAGTGCAACAAGGGCACAGACCCTGAGGTACACGGAAAAGTGACACCCGAGTGCAACAAGGGCACGGACCCTGTGTCAGGGTCCGTGTACGGGTTCGTGCAGCCTCGGAATTTCGAAACCTGCGCGAAAACTTAACATGATGTTTCTCTCTTCTTACCAAACCATAAGGGCTGAGAATCGATACCTCGAGACCCCTACTAGGACACTAAGGTAATGACTCCAACCCATACAAGCCATTAAAATTGCAACCAAACTCGACAAACAACAACAAACGACACAATCCGAAATTTCGACACCACTTTTCTTCCTACGACTCTTAGTTCAACCTTGTGCTTAACGACACGAAAAGAGACACCAATAATAATCCCAACATTGTTCTTGACTTACTTAAATGCAGCAACGATCGCCCGTCGATTCCTAACGAAGCCTACAACAAATAACTTCAAGAACAAAATTTACATAAAAGTCGCAGTTTGAGCAGTCCCACGAAAAACGTCATAACTCACTCAATTTGTATCCAAATATTTCAAATTTTATATCAAATTTAAGGTATCAAAAAGTTCTACATTTCAAATGTTGAAAGTTTTCTCAAAATCCTGACTAAAAAATCGCAGTAATTCAAAATACAGTGAAAAATGAAATTCTGGGATTCAAACACGTTCAAAAATCGATCTAAACTTTTCCTGCTCAAACTTTTCGCATCAAACATGGATTTTCATGCATAATGAACATCACAACACGTATTATGACGAGATCGATGCAGAAATAACAGAATATATGTGCCTTTTGATCTTTAACGTTACCGAAACGACGACTCGACGCGGGAAAGAAGCGAGGTTGATCCGGGACGACGTGCGGCTCGACTTCCTTGCAATAAAATCACCGAAACTTGCTGGAAATTTTTAGACAGTGGGGCGGCTACTCTTGGTTCTTAGAACCGTAGGATTTTCTCTTTAAAAAGTATAGGATATGAATTGAAACTTGTGTGTGTTGTGTGTGTGTGCGTGTGTTTAGGTAGCAAATTAGGGAAATATTTTGTTTGATTAGTAATTGGCAACTAACTTAAAAAAAATATATACTAACTCTCCCATAATGATATTAAAAATCTCTAAATTTAAAATAACTTACACAAGTGTCAAAACTTTAAAAGTTTTAAAATTCTAAAATTCCTAAATAAATAATTTAGGCTTTTAAAATGCTGAAACTTATTAAATTAATTAATATGCCCCAACCTTAACTTAAAAATAAAATACTACATTTAAAAATTGCCAAAATCGTCACCAGTCTCTTTTCCTCGATCACGCATCGAATAATCGACTGAACATGAAACTCAAGAAACGTTTAACGTGCATCACAAAACTTAAATAATTTAAAATAATGCATTTAAATAAATCATGCATGGCTAAAAATAAATTTTAAATTTAGAATAAATGACTTAACAATTAAATAAATACATGGGTTTTACGTATACTGAATTTTGGGCTCTACACTTTCATTAAGCGACTGAATATTATTCCTGAGGATATGGGATTGGGTTTCAAAGTTTCTATTCTTTCCGGTGATCAAATGCTCACGTCTAAAATTGTCAAGAATCTGGAGCTTCGTTTATTCAAAGATGTGGTTCGGGCAGATCTTATTGTACTTCATATGCTTGAATTTGATATCATACTTGGTATGGATTGGTTATCAGCGAATGGAGGTTCGATTGATTTTTGACAGCGATCAGTGTCTATTCGACTGCCTAGTGTTAAATCTTTTGTATTTGAGGCGGCGAGAAACAATCAGATGTCGCACATTATCTCTTGTCTATGTGCGAGGAAGCTTATGAGACGCGGATGCCAAGCTTTTCTAGCATGTGTCACTACCGCGCATGCTCCTATCAGTCAGAAGTTGGAGGATGTTGATATTGTCAGAGACTTTCTAGCGTCTTTCCCGAGTACGTTTCTGGCATCCCATCCGATCGTGAGGTGGAGTGTTCCATTGATTTAATGTCGAGCACAGTACCTATATCGAAAGCACCTTAGCGTCTAGCACCTGCAAAAATGAAAGAATTAAAAGATCAAATCCAAGAATTGCTAGACAAGGGTTTTATTCACCCTAGTTATTCTCCATGGAGCGCACCGGTATTATTTTTGAAGAAGAAAGATGGTAGTATGCGACTCTGAATCGATTATCGAGAACTGAATAAAGTCACTATCAAGAATAAATATCCCCTACCAAGAATCAAAGATTTATTTGATCAGTTGCAAGGAGCATCGATATTCTCGAAGATTGATCCTCGTTCTAGATACCATCAGTTGAAAGTGAAAGAGTCTGATGTTCACAAGACAGCGTTTCGGACTAGATATGGGCACTATGAGTTTATGGTCATGCCATTTGGGTTGACCAATGTGCCAGCGATCTTCATGGATCTCATGAATCACGTATTTCAGCCGTATCTAGATCAATTCTTCTTAGTCTTCATTGATGATATATTGATCTATTCCAAGAGCAAAGAGGAACATATTCGTCATTTGAAGATAGCACTTCAAGTACTGCAAGATAGAAAGTTGTATGCAAAATTCAGCAAGTGCGAGTTTTGGCTCGATAGAGTGGTTTTCTTAGGCCACATCATTTCTAGCAATGGAGTTGAAGTTGATCCAAGTAAATTTGTGGCAGTGAGAGAGTGGCCAGTACCAAAAAGCGTCACCGAGATTCACAGTTTCTTGGGACTAGCTGGCTATTATCACAAGTTTATTCAGGTATTCTCTTCTATAGCGGTACCCATGACCGTCTTGACAAAGAAGAATACAAAGTTTGTATGGGGATCCGAGTGTCAAAACAGTTTTGACAAGTTGAAGCAATCCTTAATATCAGCGCCAGTGTTAGCTATGCCATTTGGGAAAGGAGAGTATGTCCTATACACCGACGCTTCTAAACCTGGTTTGGGTGCAGTTCTGATGCAAAATGACCGAGTTATAGCCTATGCGTCGAGACAGCTGAAAATTCACGAGAAAAACTACCATACTCATGATCTTGAGCTTGCAGCGGTAGTTTTTGCATTGAATATTTAGAGACATTACTTGTATGGGGAGAAGTGCAAAATATTCACCGATCATAAAAGTTTGAAATACTTCTTCACCCAAAAAGAATTGAATATGCGACAGCGAAGATGGCTTGAGTTAGTAAAGGACTGCGACTGTGAGATTAGCTATCATCTGAGAAAAGCTAATGTTGTGGCTGACGTGTTAAGTCGAAAAGCAGTCGTCATCACTCAATTATCACTCCAAAGACCGTTGCAGTCCGAGATACAGAGGTTTGAGCTTACGGTATATGCTAGGGGCGAGGCCCCTAATCTTGCCACTTTGTCAGTACAGTCAACTTTGAGAGATAGAATCCGTGAGGGACATTCCACTGATGAGCAATTGCAAAAGTGGAGAGCAAGAGATGAAGCCAAAGAAGTTATATTCCGAAGTGGATGGTATAGTTCGCTATCGAGATCGTTTATGGGTTCCTAGTGACGATTCTTTGAGGGATCGGATTATGAAGAAAGCTCATGACACACCATTTTCCATTCATCCGAGAAGCACGAAAATGTACAAAGATTTGCAGTTGTTATATTAGTGACCAGGCATGAAGAGAGATATTCTGCGATTTCTATCCGAGTGTTTGACTTGTCAGCAAGTAAAGGCAGAGCATCAGAGGCCAACGGGAAAACTTAAGCCACTTCCTATTCCCGAGTGGAAATGGAAAAATATTACGATGGACTTTGTGGTGGGATTGCCAAAGACTGTTAAGGGATTCAATGCTATATGGGTGATAGTGGATCGTCTTACGAAATCAGCGCAATTTCTACCTATTAAGACGACTTTTACCATGATTCAGTATGCAGAGTTATATATTCGAGAGATAGTTCGTCTGCATGAGATTCATGTGTCTATTGTTTCTGACAGAGATCCGAGATTTACGTCATCTTTCTGGAAGAGTCTGCATGCAGCGATGAGGACCAAGTTATTATTCAGTACCGCATTCCATCCTCAAACCGATGATCAGTCCGAGAGAGTTATTCAAATTTTAGAAGATCTACTGCGAGTTTGGGTGATCGATTTCCCAGGAAGTTGGGAACCGAAATTACCTCTAGTGGAGTTCACTTACAATAATAACTATCAATCATTGATTGGGATGGCTCCTTTTGAGGCACTTTATGGAAGAAATGTAGATCTCATATTCATTAGAACGAGGTTGGTGAAAGAAGAGAGATTGTTCCGGATGTGATTGAAGAGACTGCCAGGCTTGTAGTCAAAATTCGTGAGAGAATGAAGGTTGTACAAAGTCGACAAAAGAATTATGCTAACAAGAAACGAAGGGGCTTAAAGTTTACAGTGGAAGACCACGTATTTGTGAAAATAGCACCTATGAAAGGTGTTATGCGATTTGGCAAGAAAGGCAAGCTTAGTCAAAGATTTATAGGTCTGTTTGAGATTCTAGAGAGGATTGTAACACTAGCCTATAGAGTGGCATTGCCACGGATGCTTTCTGGAGTTCACAATGTGTTCCATATCTCAATGTTGCGAAATTACATGTCGAATCCATCACATGTGCTAAATCATGAATCTCTGCAATTGACTCCAAATATGACTTATGAATAAAGGCCTGTCCAAATCTTGACAAGGCAAGAAAGAAGACTCCGAAAAAAGTAATTCCAATGGTCAAGGTCAAGTGGCTGAATCACTCGGAAGAAGAAGCTACTTGGGAAATCGAGAGGGACTTGAGGAGTCGCTACCCAGAGTTATTCGGTAAGTTCTAATTTCTAGGACGAAATTTTATTTAAGGGAGGGAGGAATTGTAAGGTCCAAAATTAAGACGATGTAATACAACTGCATATAAATATAAGGAATATGGAAAATGGTTAATTAATTGTTTTAATTGCATAAATTAATTAGGTTGTGCATGTGGACATGTTTAAAATACACTTTTCTACATGGTTACATTAAAATGTATTTTTAAAGGTTATTCAAGTTGCGATCAAGGAACGGAGACCGAGGGCTGAAAAAAGTAGAAAATTTTTTTATTAAATAATTGTTTTTAATTATTTAAAATATGATTGATGCTTTTTTTTATTTTTGAAAATAAAGATTTTTGAGGTGATTTTATACACCGGAACGTAAATTTTATCGTTGTTGGATTTTCAACAAAAATATGAACGTTTTAGCAACCCGACTAATAAATTCACAAACTTTATTAAACAAAATATTTTAATTAAGTATTAATGGACTAATTGTGCTTAATTAACTTTGTTAATGGGCCAAAGCTTTTGTTAGTGTGTTAATTAAATATTTAAACTCAAAACCTACCCTTATTTTATTAAACAACTCACGCCCCACACCCCAACACAATCCCAACTCTTTTCTTTCAACATATTCATGGCACACACAAGCAAAGTTCAAGGGAAAGCATCAAAGTTCTTCAAGGTTTTCAAGGGTTCTTCAAGCCATCATCTTCGTGCCATCGTTCTTTGATTCATCGACGTTTATTCGTGCGTTCAACACGCAAAGGCATGCCATATTCTTTCCTTCAAACATCTATCACACCATAGTAATTAATTGATCATGTTTTGAATGGAAACAAGTCACACAAATTGTTATTTTCGTAACTATACACATGCATGTTCTAAACTCTTGATTTTTGGTTCCAAAATCATGTTTTTATGTTGTTTAAGGGGCTGCCATGGATAGGGTATTAATATGGGATTGTTTTACACAAGTTTAATGGTCTAGAATACACACCACATGCTGCCAACATGAATTAAACAAAGCTGGAACCGAAACTGTTGGTTTATTATCATAGGGGCTCGGCTTTTGGGAATTGAAGGCTAGGCTTGGGCTCGGCTGGGACCAGAGCTAGCTAACGTCCATGAGGGGCTAGGACTCGAGCACAAGGGCTGGGAAGGAGTCCAACCCGAGAGGGCAGCATGCACTGCGAGTGTGCAGTAGCGCGCAAGGGAGTGAGGGGGGACAGGGGGCTTGGGATGGGCTAGGTAAAGTGGTTAGGGCCCTAAGTGGGTGCACAAGGGGTTGGTCCAGGGGATGGCTCAGTCGGCTAGAGTCCTAGACGTGAAACATAGAGTCCTATCGCATGAGGGTTTCTCGGCCATGGCATGTTCTGAAGTTGGGGCTTCGGTCCGAGCTATGGTTCAAGTCCTAGGGGTTCTAAGGGTCCAGGATGGTTCCTAGGTAGGTTGGCTCGATGTTGGCTCAAGGTGGCTCGAGCTTGGCTCGAGAAAATAACAAGATGGCTCGAAGGGGCTTAGTCGATGTGCTTAGGGTTTTCTTGTTTGAAAATAAATCGAAACATGGCTCACGGGGGTCGAGTCATGGTTCACGAGAGCTAAAATAATATAAAAAGTCTAAGCTTTTGATTTAGGAATTTTATATTTAAGTTTGAAATTATTCGAGATTAAAACGCCTTAAAAACGAATAGTTAAATATTAATTAAAAAGTCTAGTATTAAAGCTAAATAAAATTATGAGAAATTTAATTTAACCTTAAATAATTTTTTGGGATATGTTAGAGTCAATGAAATTAAGAAAAAGTCAAAAACGTGAAATTTTACGTCTAGGAGTAAAACTGTAAATTTACACCTATGATTATTTTAAATGATTATGAATTTTTATATGTTAAAATATGATTTTTAAAATGTTTATGGGTTTTTACGATGAAACGATAACGTTAAAAGATATATTACATGTTTGGTTTAAAAGAAAAATGTTATATGCATGTTTAATTTTTATAAAGTGATGAAAATACGAAACGTTGAAGGAAGTGAAGTAACTGTGACTAATACGATGATATGTTAGAGATATCGTGAGGGAGAAGGTCCCAGTAGGAGCCCGACGATCGTATTTCCATGGACACGATATGATATGTTAATACGTAGGCAAAAAGCTCAGTTGACGGGTGAGAGTGTCGCTGATGTTCCCGCCACCTAGTATTGTGGTTACATGTTGATGGATCTATCCCGATACGTAGACGAACACGAAAGTCACAATTAACGATCTGAATTCAACGAATGGAAAAAAGAATATGTATATGAATACGTTGATGATAGTACGATTATGGACATGTTGATGATGATATGAAAATGTTTATGTCAAAGTTTATGCATCTTTATGAAATGTTATTTTAAGTACATGTATTTTTCACTGTTGTGTATTATCTGTATATGTATTATGTGGTTATCAGCGCTTCTATTTTCCACACTTATGATTTATGTTTATGATTTATGTTAAAGATTTTATGACTTTTAATTAATGCTTTGAGAGATTTTTGAGAGGTGATAATATGGGCTATATTTTTCAAATTATTGCTTTTTAGGTTTGGTTTTATGTTTAAACTATTTACTTTGATTTCAAATAATAGTTGATTGCTTTATTTTAAAAAATGGTGTCAAGGTACATTAAAGTATATATATATGTAAATTTCAAATTTTGGAGGAAAAAAGCATTTCCTAGTACTTTTAAAACAAAATGAGTAGTGGACGTTTCACTCAGGCTCTGACTCTTCATGTCAGTCTCTGCCCATTTTGATTTGCTTTCTTCAGCTAGCAGGACATCAAGTTTCTTCTTGAATGATCTTTTATCATTTCTATATCTTCTTTTGTATTCAACTGATTTCTTTCCGTTTTCAGTTGAATGTCTACTGTCTTTCTTTAATTTTGGACAGTCGGCAATAAAGTGTCCTTGCTTTCCACAGTTGAAGCAAGAGTTTGGTTCTTCCTTAGAATTGTTCTTCTATAATGTCATTGGAATGAACCTTGGTTTTTCCTCATGAATTTACCAAATTTCTTCACAAATAATGACATGGCGTCGTTACTTAGCTGATCTGCAGTTTTATCAGCTGAACCAGTTGGTTCTAGTTTGTGAGCACTAAGACCAGTTGTGACTGTTGGTGTAGAAGGTTCTCCTTCTCTTGTCTGCAGCTCGAACTCATAAGCTTTGAGATCAGAAAATAAGTCATGTAGCTCAACCTTATTCAGGTCTTTTGACTCTCTCATAGCCATCGTCTTGACATCTCATTCCTTGGGAAGACCTCGAACCACCTTCAGCGCAACTTCTTTGTTTGAATACACTTTTTCAAGTGCATTCAGTTCATTTATAATGTCGCTAATTCTTTCATCATACTCGTTCATGGACTCTCCAGTTTTCATTTTAATATTGTCAAACTTCTGAACAGCAACTGAGAGTTTATTTTATTTTGTTTGCTCAATTCCTTCGCACAACTAGATCGGTTTCTCCCAAATCTCTTTCGTTGTTCTGCTCATGTTTATTTTACTGAACGTGATTTTATCCAGTGTCTTGTACAGAATATCTTTGGTTACATTATCCAAATTGGTTTTCTTTTTATCTTCAGCTGTCCATTCTTCACTTGGTTTCTCGATGCGATGGGGAGCACCATCAGTTATAGCAACTGATGTATTTGATTTTAGTATTTTCATTGGTCCGTCAGTTATGACGTACCACATATCATCATATTGTGCAGCTAGATGAACCTGGATTCTTATCTTCCAATAATCAAATTCTTCTATGGAGAACATTAGAATTTTATTGAAAGATTACATGGTATTCAGATGTAAAGATGGAAATATTCAGGAACAAGATTCAACTGCTCTGATACCACTTGTTAGGATCGATTGGGAGTGAAAAAGTGTTTAGAAAGAGGGATTGAATAAACACTTGAGAATTTTCACAACTTTTCGAATAATGAATCAGTTTAGTGATAAAGTGAATTCATGAATCTTGTTGTCAATGTCAATCAATTAACTTGATAAAAGTGCGGAAATAATTGAAAGAAAGATAGAATATAATTGATAAGAAAGAACATAAGCTTTGTGGATGTTCGGAGATTCCAAATACTCCTACGTCATCCCTTATATCTAGAAGATAGGATATTCACTAAAAGACTTTGATCTATACAAAGATTTGTACAAACCCACTTCAGTTTGGACTTAACACTGTCAAACTGAAACTCTTAGTATCAATACAATTTTCCAGTACATCTACTGATATGTATTTCTATGCACAACTGATCTCTACAAGATCGAATAATATAACAATGAATGTTTGTGATTAAACTCAATATATAGCCTGCAAGCTATAGATATTTATGATAAGTGTGAGATTTTGAGAGCTTTAACTTGAAGTTAAAGTAAGAATGAATGTGCGCAGAGTTCTTGAAAACTGGGTAATTTAGTAACTTGGTTCACTGCTTCTCAGCTGATGTTCTCATCTATTTATAGGCTTTTCTTCCAACGATAACATTGAATGCGTTTTGAAACTTTATATCCATTGGACATGTCAACATTCTTCTGACAATTGTACACTGTAGCTTTTCTGAAATGCGGCGTTCCCATTAAAAGTTGCAGTTTGTTCTTGTACAAATTGTCGCTTGATAGCTACGTTCCTTAACCGATGGCGTGTCAAGCTGATTTATCAGTTGCCTCTTTATAGTCGATAGGGTTAACTGATTGTTGTATCACTGATCAGTCTTAACTGAATGTCGTGTAACTGATCAGTCTTAATTGATCGTCCAGTTGACTATACAGTTCAGTTAGTTTTGCTTAGTTTAGTTGTCTTTGTTGATATACGCATTAATCTTCAGTTCGGGCAACTATCAGTTTACGAATCTTCACTTCAGTTACCTTCAGTTTTCTGGATCAGTTGTTCAACCTTTTCACACTTAATTTTTCAAACTCCGAAATTAAGATTTCCAACAATTACTTACTGCTAAATGATTAAATAAAAAATTATTAAATATTTTCAGGATTAAATGATGACTTTAACAAAATAAAATAATTAATAAAAGATTTAACGAAGAAAGAATTTGTTGAGAATCTATGTTCACCTACCCCGTTCATTTACTTAATTCGTTCGACAATGATCTACGCTTTCGACAGGATTTCCTAAACAATTGAACATGCTCTCTAGAGTTATGCCAAACTAATTCAAATTAGTGAAGTAATTAAATCTCTTTAATTATTTATCAAATGTGAATTGCATGTCGTTCTATGAAATCTCCTAATTTCAACCTACTGGACTATGACTATCGACATGTATCCAACTTCATATCTCTATGCAAATTGTAAATCAACGGACTATGCTACTCGTTCCTATCACGAGTTATTCTCTCGAACTCACTCGCAATATGAGATTATTATTAAAGTTGGCTACACTTTAATAATGCAACGAAAATAATAGCACAATCAAGAATCAATCAGAAGTCGAGAAATAAATTAACTAAACACGGTTTCGGGGTAGGATCACCTTAAATCCCAACAAATATGAAAGTTAACTAGTAGAATTCATGATAAAAATAAGTAAAACAATATTTAACACAAGAAATTTTAAGGTAGAAATTCTAGACGTGACGAAAATGAGAAGAACGGTGCTCGAAAATCTTGAATTTCTTCACTCCAATCCTTTTTCTCCACTCCCCAAACTTTGTGGCTACTGAAAAGTCCATGTTTTTCGTTTCTTAGGGTTCTTTTGTGCAGCCTCCCACATTCCAAGTTGGAAACAAGTCAAATAGGAAAAACAAATTTCCATTGTTCTCCTGCACATTCATACAACTCAGTGAGCGGTGATCATATAAAATAATTTAAGATAAAATGAACAAAATGCAGACTTCATGCAACCAAAATGATGCATACGTAAATGCGACCTCTATCAAGCCCTATCATTCTTGTGACATGTTCATCTTGCTATATTGAATTCCTAACACACTTGATTATTCCTGACACACGTGGTTATTTTGAAATCAGCTGGCGGCTTTCGAGTCTAGTTATCCTTGATACAAAAATTATGATTATCCGTTTCTTGATGCATATTCTGTGTTATATGCACTTGAAATATAGACATCATATATGGTTCGATATTGTGTCTTCATGTTGTATCGTTATCATTATCAGTTGTATGGAGGTCGAGTCATGGGTATTTATTAGACACAACATGACATACCTCGCATACTTGGCAGGACGGTTTAGCTAAATGACGATGTATCTCCCATGTGTGTTGTTGCTTGAGCATTACTTACGTTGTTATCATACCATGTTTTTACTCATATTCTCTTGTTGTTATTGAGTCATATTTCATGCATTGCATAATTCATTTATATATGTTTATACATTATTTATGTTTACTGTTGTTATTGTTGAACTGTTTCTTACCATAATCATAACCTCAGTATTATCTACTGGGGAGGCTACTGTGGTTATCGTTGGGTACCATGGTGGATCACCCAAATAGTTTTGCAGCACCAGGCAGAGATTCCGCCCGGGGAGCTCATGATTTAGATATGATTACTCGATTGTCAGAGTTTAGTCTCCCAGTTAGTCCACTTTTGTTATTTTTTTTGGTTCATTTTATGTCAAAATATATTGACGGGGGAGATGCACCATGTATTTTTATGTCTATTTGGAGTTGTCATGGTGGGTTTGACTTTATTTTATGTTGTTGTGTGCTTTGTCGGCTCTATTTAAATTGTTGCCTATGATTTGTTGATTTGTGTCTAGTCGGCACTTGTGTGATTGTTTATGAATACAATAGTGTCGTTCTTGAGTCATTTTTATTTTGCAAGTATTTTAATTTTTTGGTATGTCTTATTTACTGGGATGTTATGCCAAAATTTTTACAGGCCCTGATGTTCATTTTAAGTATTTTAAACCATCTTCGCAACAAATTAAAATTAAATCAAAATTATTTAATAATTAATTGTAATTATAATAATTGAGTCTCATATATATTGTATGATCAACAACTTTTAATGTATAAAATGTCACATGTGTTTTGTCTTCTCAAAATTAGTAACATTCTCGATTGAACTCATGTCACGTGTGTCTTGTCTTCCCAAAATTTGTAACATTCTCGATTGAACTTTGAGTGAGTCAATTGGTGTATTATGATGTCTTTTTCTTATTTCTCTTGTACAACTTGACACAGTTTGTCAAGGCAGCACGATGAGTACTTCAAGTATATCAGCACTTGAGATCAATTAGATGGTTTTGAGTTAAAGATCAACCATATATGTCCATTAAGCTTCTCCAACAGCCTAAGTAATGCATCTAGGTAGTCCAACAACTTGCATTTAGCAAATAGCAAATTCAAATTTAACATTGTTATCGTCGAAACTTTTATAAATTTTAATTCTAATGCTAAAGAATATGTTACACAAATACATATTGTCTTGTATTAAAAACTTTCTGTTTATTTTATCCAGTATTCTGTCAACTTCAAAACTTATACAAAATTGAACTATCTTATCAGTCCCCCGGGGAAAAAAGAGTTATAACTTATATAGCTATATTTTCTAAAAAAAAATTACAATTTATTTGAATTAATTAATACAGTGGTGCTTGAGTTTTAGAAGAGATATAATAGCAATTTACCAGATCAATGAAATCTAACATTTATTTGAATTAATTAATACAGTGGTGTAGTAATAAATTTTAAAGTGAAACTGAATAATTAGAGAGCTACCAAACAATCGGTGAGGGTCGATAAAGATCCGTAATCTAATTAATGTAACCAAACACAAACCCAAATATATTAGGACAAGGAAATGAACAAAAGTAAATTGTGACTAAGGATTATTTTTTTCAAATTAAAATGATGAATAAAATATAATAATTCATCATATAATTTTATGTATCTTGTTTTCAAATAAACTATTTAAATCTTTGATTTCTTTAAAATACAGTTATTTATAAATATGATATTTTATTATTTGAAAATACACGTTGATGTTGTATAGGTTTTAAAAACAGATTTTGATTATAAAATAAATAAATAAATATTTCATATTTTTTTTTAATAATTAGAAAGGTCACTTCCTACTCATTGATCAACAAAACAAAAGCAACAAGAATACATGAAAAATTATATAATAATATATATTACTAGGAAAATATTTAGATTTGTCTAAAATTTATTCGATGAATATATAATAAATTGTATTTTTTTTTTAAATAGTATGTCTTTGTTATAAAGTTATAAAAGCAATTCGAATATTACAAATAAAAAATATATTATAATAATTTTTAATATGAATTTAGATATAGACAATAAACCTTATATATATATGATACTCGTGTAATATCTATAACATGAACAAATAAATGTTTTGCTAAATATTTGGAGTAAATTTTAGTTGGACACATAAACTATGGATAAATTATTAGGTTGGTGCATCAACTATTATTAATGACACAATTTATAAATATTAATTAGAAGTTAATCTGAAAAGTCTGTTTAACCCTTAAACTAAACCATTTCAACTATCATGTTTATATATATGAATTAATTTTATCAAGGAAGCAAATCATTTTCATTAATATTTTCTTAGTTGTCCCCAATATCTTTGAAGTTGTTAATTTGATACACTTAATTAACACATGCATTTCATCTGCATCTTCATTCACATATCAAATTAAAGTTTTAATTTTTGTGAAAAAATTAAAAATAATAACAAATATCTATTTGTAGGTCTCATATGAGGCCGAAGTTGCAGGTTCAAGCTCTGTCGATTTCTACGGATATAAATTTCAATAATGATATCAGTTCATGTTTACTATTTCGTTTTTGTTATGGGGTGAGGGTTGGTTTAATATAGGATCAAGTTTATCTCTCTTCCATGTTTGAAGATATATACTTTTACTCATTAAATGAATAGGCAAGTAATTTATATTTTAAGATAATATAGAGATGATATAAATAATAAAAATTATTATATTTGAAGAGAATATTGGATTTGAAAAAAGAAAGAGGTGTAGTACAGTTTCCACCTTGATTGATGGAAACTATAAAATATAAGTTAGTGAGAGAGAAAGAGAGAAGAACTCAAAGCCAATGGCTTTGGATTCGTCCTATGACTACAGGCTTTTCTTTAAGGAAAAATAGTTCCACAAAAATACGGTTCTTACAAGCTATAATTTCTTATAAAAAAATTCTAATATTATATGTAAATTCCACCTCCTCCTCCATAGAAAATAATTATAATTAAAATTTAAAAAAAAAAAAAAAAGAAGCTGAGAATGGTCTGTCAGTGTGAGAACTGAGAAGTGGTCAAGTTGAAATCTTTTTGTCCAAAACAGGAACTGGCTTTTGGGTTTCCTTTCTTGAGGTGTGGAGTGAACCAAGAATCAAGAAAAGAGAGTGATGAGAAGAAAGGTGGAGGAGGGGGCCATGGCGGTGGCGATTCTGTTAATTGGCATTCTACTTTTTGGGCTGAGATGCTCCAATGCGGCTACAGATCCATCTGATGGTCAGCACTTTTTTGAAACTTTTCACGTGTATAGATTTGAATGATTGTGTTGATATACATGAGTCAAAGAATATGCTTTCACTTTCTGAGTGTGAGTATGTGTGTGTGTTTGTGTGTGCGCAAGTATGGAGGATGTTGATGGGTTACTAGATATCTTGGAATGTCTCTTTGGTTCATGCTTGAGAGGTTATATTTAGTGGTTTCTTGATTTTTCTCCTTGCCTTGATTTGTTATGTCTTAAGTATTTGTTTAGTTTGATTTTATCATGAAACAAGCTAAATATTGTTGCTATTTTGCTTTTCATGTCGTTCAAGATTTGGTTATTGATTTAGTTGTATATTAATCATGGTCAATTTGTTTTTTATGCAATTTTGTGTTGTTCACAACTTGATTCTGTTGGGTCAATGTACATCTCTGTATATGTATGGACAATTTAAGAAACAGACATGCGATGATCTCCCGCGAAGAATGATTGTTGGTGGCCTTAATTTACATCTATATAATAATTTCAAGAAGCTAATATTTTATCATTCTCGTTATCATGCTGAGCCAATCGAATGCTTTCTTGAGGTTTTAAAGCGATTACCTTACGTTGTGGTTATTTGATAACTATTTCTGTTATTACCTTTTAGTTAGCCAATGGCAAGAGTTTTAACACTGCACTATATTTTCTGCGCAACAGTTAATTTAAACTATTGAATATTTTAGACTTGATGTGAAGAAAATCTCAGCAGAAGTAATTCATGGTCTAGTGCATAAACTTGTTATGATTTGATGAATTGACTATATATGTATATGTACAGTCTCTGCTCTCAATGTCATGTATAGTGGTTTGCATTCGCCACAGCAACTCACGAAATGGATCTTGAGTGGAGGAGATCCTTGTGAAGATTCTTGGAAGGGGATTAAATGCTCCGGAACTAGAGTCATCGAAATGTGATTTTATATTACCCCTTAATTTTTTAAGGATGTTTTTTCTTATTCTTTAAATACTTGCCATTTCCTGATGCCTGTTTTTGGTGTATGTTTTTCATCAGAAAGTTATCGGGGCTTGGTCTATCTGGGGATCTGGGATACCAGTTAGCAAGTTTGACATCAGTTACTACTTTGTGAGGCCAAGATTTTTTTGAGTTTTGTATGTTATATTATTAATTTTAACTTTCTTGACAATAAGTTCTAATGGCATTTTGTAGTGATGTCAGTAACAATAATCTCGGAAGCAGCTTTCCTTATTTTCTTCCTCCAAATGCGGAACAATTGTATGATTCATTCCTGTATAATTTATTGTTCTCGATGTTGTGTTTCAATCTCATCTTGTTATCTCATAATGCAGAAACCTTGCAGGCTGCAGACTAAATGGTCGCCTTTCCTATTATATATCGCAAATGTCTTCCCTAAAATCCATGTTAGTCATGCCTAAATTTCAAAATTCTTCCTCCCAGAAAATTTGAAATGTCTCAACTTTTTGAATTCTGATTGATTAAGAAGATTCTGTGCAATCGCAGTGATGTAAGTCACAATCAACTCCAGGAACTGAGTGTAGACTTCAGCAAGCTTTCTGCTCTCTCCACATTGTAAGACCAATCACTTCATTCCAATAACTATTTCTTTTCTCCCAATTTTAGTCGGCATATTTTGATATTTACCAATTTATCTAATTTTATGGGTCGTCTCTATCTGTGAACTAGGATATGAGGGTTATAGTGTTCTCTTTTTTTCCCTTCTGTTGATTGAATTCTATCTTATAATTAATGTTTATGCTTCAGGGATCTTTCTTTTAATGCCTTTACAGGCGATCTTCCTCAAAGTTTCCGAGCACTGACAAGCATCACTGATATGTATGTACGATGTGTTTTGTCATACAATTCTCTGTTTCTTATTCAATATGAATCATCATCGACCAACTTAATTTCGCAGGTATTTGCAAGACAATCAGTTTAATGGAACCATTGACGTCCTTTCGAATCTTCCACTTGAGAACTTGTGAGTTCTATTGGAGTTTACCATTTGACAAATCTACTCGAATCATGTAGTCTTTTAGTGAACCATGAAAACAAGAGATTCAATTTCAAGTTTATTTATTTTTTATCTGCCTAGGAATGTTGAAAATAATCATTTTAATGGATGGATTCCAGAGCAGTTGAAAGGCATAAACTTGCAGTAAGCATCTCATGATGTATATACTTTGATATGTATCATGTTCCTGTGAAGAGCGCGGTAATATGTGTGCTTTGTGCTTCACTTAACAGTTCAAAAGGTAATTCTTGGAACTCTGGGCCTGCACCTCCTCCTCCACCTGGTACTCCTCCTGCCAGCAGGCCCAACAGAAACCACAATTCTGGAGGCGCTGGTGGGTCTTCTACTGCTGGTAGCAAATCTGGTATAGGTTCTGGTGCCATTGCTGGAATTGTTGTATCAGTTTTGATTGTTGGAGCAGTTGTAGCTTTCTTCATCATAAGAAGAAGGTCCAGAAGGTCAGCCATGGACATTGAGAAACTTGATCGGCCTTTCAGTCCTCTTGCTTCACAGGAAGCTCAATGTACCTTCCAGTCTGCAGAGATGAAGCCTGTTCAAACTTCATCCTCAGCCAGCATGAAAATTTTCGAGACTCCTGTAGTGATAAACCTCAGACCTCCTCCTGCTGATCGTTCTAAATCATTTGACGAATCTGATGCCACGGCAA
Source organism: Primulina huaijiensis (assembly GCF_012295235.1). Classification (NCBI taxonomy): domain Eukaryota; kingdom Viridiplantae; phylum Streptophyta; class Magnoliopsida; order Lamiales; family Gesneriaceae; genus Primulina; species Primulina huaijiensis. The sequence goes on along the minus strand of NC_133308.1, from coordinate 9,938,456 downwards.
AGCCCATTGTTCCGATCAAGAGAGTCAATACATCTTCAATAAATGCTAAATTGTATTCAGTAGCTGACTTGCAAGTTGCTACTGGCAGTTTCAGCGTGGAAAATCTTATCGGAGAGGGATCAGTTGGACAAGTTTATCAAGCTCAATTGGATGATGAAAAGGTGCACCACATTCTTTCATCCTTTTAACTTAGACCTATTATGTTGAATTTCATTTTTCATTTCACGAGAACTCTGAAGATGAATCATAGTACTAGAGAATTGATACGGAACTAATATGCACATGGTTATAAACAGGTAGTTGCTGTGAAAAAAATAAATTCATCTGCTTTGCCCAATTCCAAAGATTTTCTGGAAATTGTGTTGGATATTTCGAGGTTGAATCATCCTAATGTAACTGAATTAGTGGGGTATTGCTTTGAGCATGGACAACACCTCCTCGTTTACGAGTTTTATAAAAATGGATCTCTACATGAATTTCTGCATCTCTCTGATGAATATGTTAAGCCAATATCATGGAACAATCGTGTCAAGATTGCGTTAGGGACTGCAAGAGCACTTGAGTAAGTTCAATAATCAGTTTTATAATTTCAACAAAGTGTTTTGTCTTGTCACTTACCTACGGTCCTCTGCAGGTACCTACATGAAGTTTGTTCACCATCGGTCGTTCATAAAAATTTCAAATCATCAAACATATTACTTGATGCGGAGCTCAATCCTCACCTTTCAGATTGTGGATTAGCAGAAAATCTTATTTATAAACCAGATCAGGTATATTTAATTTAGGCTTTGACAACACTCATCTATGGTGCTATTTGAGGTAATCTGTGATCAACGATATGAGCCTCTCATAAGACTGTCTAGCCAACTGTACTCGAACTCTGTTATAGTTCAAATGCTGGCTTGTGAGCTTATAATAAATCACATATTCTCAAATATTAATATAGAAAATATATTTGTACGTATTCATATAGATAAATATATGATTTGCACGTTCACGAGACTGAGATTTAATGAGTTTGACTTGTTTACACAGTTAAGTGTAATATTGATCTTAATAGTTCTCTCTTGAAAACTGTTTCATTGTCTGGACGTATATCGTCTGAAAACTGAAAGTTCTGCAATAATCTTACTGCAAAAAGATTCTTGTTTTTATAACTAGAAACTTGGCATTTGCAGGCATCTGGCTACCTTGCCCCTGAGGTTTCCTTATCTGGTCAGTATACCGTAAAGAGTGATGTATATAGTTTTGGGGTCGTGATGTTAGAACTTGTCACGGGACGCAAACCCTTTGATAGGTATGTCAAAGCTCTCAAGAAACACAAGAACAGAATGGTAGTGAGTGCCTTGTCGCAGTCATTGTTTCTAAAATATGTCAATATATTATACAATGGTGTTTCTTTTTTCCCATGCAGCTCGAGGCCGAGATCTGAGCAATCATTAGCTCGATGGGCAACACCCGTGCTCCATGATATCGATGCTCTCTCTAAGATGGTTGATCCGGCTTTGAAAGGGCTTTTCCCTGTCAAATCTCTCTCACGTTTTGCAGACGCAATTGCTCTCTGTGTCCAGGTACTGATTTAATGTATACATCCGTTCGAATTTCCATGAGCACTTGCATTCTTTGCCCAATTATTCTAATGTGTTCATTACTGTTGTGAGCAGCCTGAGCCGGAGTTCAGGCCTCCAATATCAGAAGTGGTTGAAGCTTTGGTTCGGCTAGTACAACGATCAAACATGAGCAAGAGAACTTTCGGAAACGAAGGGACCCCTCGAGGTGAAACTGAGGACAGTTGATTGATCTGCAATCTTTATTTTTTCACCACGGCCTTCCACTTTATACGTGTGCTACATTATCTTGTATTATGTTGTTCATACCGAAATTTTACGCCACTGCGAAAAACAACCAAGATTGTCTCTTGTTAGATTTAATGTCAAACTCTGCAGCCCATTTATACGCTACTTGATAGTTGATACTTTGTGTCTCCATTCATCATTCAAATCAATCAATATATATATATCTATGTATTTACATACTTGCATAAATAAGTGTTTTCTGGGTCGTGTTTTTTCCCCCTGACACCCATATGATATTTTTTGTCCAGGTTTCTATTCTTGGTTAGACGAGTTTCAAGATTTAATATCGGTGTGTGCATTTTGTCATCCTTCTGCTATTATAAGTTCAACAAGAAAAGCATTTACTGTTTTCTATGTTCAACTAGAAAAGTTTTTACTGGTGATTTTCAATTTACATGAACATCCATCAATGAGGTTTTCAAGATTTAAATATGGAGTTTTTATGAGACTCGATCACTGGCAATTATGAGCTCTTGGGTAATTTAATGCATCAAACGCTGTCAGATTCTATCTTTGCATAATTAGCCTCAAACTAAATGTAAATATTTCCAATAGCCCCTTGTTTGATTATTCAATGCGAAGACTCTAGTGCCTGTTTTACACTTGTGCTTGAAGCGTAGAAAAGAAGTTCTTTCAGTAAATGATATCTTATACCCTTTTTGGAGGAAAATCCGTACTATTATAACAGATTTGATTCAAAATCTGTCGAACTTCTCTGACGAAAACTGAACATACTCTATCGATGGTTGGAGTTGTCACTATTGCTGATATCCACTTCATAAACATTACTCATTAGTAGCTTATGTGCTGAACAACAATTACAAGCTGAAATATTTTGTTCTCATTTCAAAACTTTTATAAATGATCCATCCTAAAACATTATCTCTAATAGCTGAAGTGTTTGGACACAATCTAAATCAAGTGACACCATTGTGACATCAAAAAATTTTGGAGTCTACAAACTTATGTACTCTAAACGTCGTGATTAAATCCACCAAATTAAACGCGCGGACTATGTTTGCTCCTCAACCTCAACCAGTCTTCCACACACCCATATCTTGGTCTTTTTCTCTTGTTTCAGGGGACCTTCAGCTTTACCAGATTGTATGTTTTTCTTTACTCCATTCAGTAAAGAAATCTTCCCATGGCTTGCAATCCCATTTGGAGTTAGTTTAGGATCAGCAAGATTCATTATTGCATTCGTGCAATTCACATTGTTAATTGATTCTTGGGGAAGGAAACCATCATAACTCGTCTGGCGAGAGTTTTCGCCAGCTTTGACCAAATCATCATAACATGAATTTGCAGCATTTCCATTCACTGTATCTGACAGTGCAAACGCATTTAAACTATAAGTTTCAGCTTCACTATCACTTGATGACAATATTTGAATATTTGTGTCTGGCTGCTGAAGTAACGGTTCAGTTGTAGCATCTGAAAACTCACATAGGACCGGATCTCCATTCTCCATCAATTTGATGAAAGATATTGCCTCAGATATTATCTCCCTGCTTTCCGATAGGGAAGCCTGAGCAAGAGTGCTACTTTTGTAGGCTATTTCCAGGGCAGTAGCAGCCTTCTCAGCTTCAGCAATCAGTAACCTGCATTTATTCATACAACAAAGACATAAGAAAATAACACTTGTACCCAGAATATGAGCAAAATAAAGCACAAAAGCTAGAGGATTTATGCTGCATTATAACTTCAGCGTGATCCAGAAAAAAAGTGATTATATATTATCACGTGTATTGAAAAGTATTTTCCCCATAAGTCTAACCAGAACCGTTATTCCATTAATGATAAATGGTAACTTACTTTGCTCTAGAAATGGCTTCACTTTTTTTGTTCATTGCGGCAACTCTTTGTGCCCTGATATTTTTTAGCATCTCCAATTTGGAACTTGCAAAAGGATCTTTGTAAAGTGGAGTACTGCTTTTCTTCAATCTAATTCTTTGGTCCTTTGTCTCATGCTTTGCAAGATCATCAGACTCAACTTTCTTCTTTGCACTTGTTTTTCGAGTCTGCTCGTCAATACTTGGCCTTTTTCGGGGCTTTCTTTCTACCCCTTCAGGTGTCCCATGAAATTTAGCCAGCCCTGAGCAAACGCGGTCACGGTATTCCTATAAGCATTAAATAGAAAACAACGAAAGAAACAAAGTCAATACTGTTGTAATGATAATCATATGATATGCAGAGGAATAATACAAGAAAACTCCGATTGATTTACAAAGTAGCCACTGTCTTAATGGTACAGTGTTTACATTTTCAAACTACACTGGTTAGAAGATTAAGATAAAAACAAATCAGTTTTAAAGACAAGAAGATATCATATGATTAATAAGACTCGAGAACAGAAAATACATTGTTCAAAGATGTAGAGAAGGTATTACAGGATCTGCCCACTTGGCAGCAATTGCTGCAGCTATCTTCCTCTTTTGTTCAGAAGACTTGGGTGCCCTTTTGCTCCCTTTGGGTCTCGAAATATTTTTTCTAAGTTCGACACTCTGATGCCATTCTTCCTCATACTGCTTCTTCAAAATCTTGTATGAATCCCATTGCACTTCTTCCTCACCAAGAAGACCCTCTCTGGAAGCTGCAGCAATTAAATGTTTCCACTCATAGTAGCACGTCTCCTGCAGCATCAATTTTTCACGTCGTCTTTCCCACCCAACTCGAACGCCCACTCCAATTTTTATCCTAGTTTCTTCACTGTACAGACAGAAGAAAGAAACAACATGCAGTAAATCAAGGACTAAGAACTGGAAATCAACAAAAAAAGAACTATTATTTAGATTCATTGACAGTAGCACATATTTTCAGTTTTTAGCTTAGAGTTATAACACCAGTTTATTCTTTTTGCGAGACAATAATCTAAAATTATTCATCTAACCATGCCAAACTAGGTAGTGATTCCACTGACAGTTCAAAGAAAAAACATGGATTGGAGATCTTTGAGTCATATCTAGTGCGGGTAAAAGAGGAGACAAGGTCTAGATGCTTTCCATGAAGGGAAGCAAACTCAACCACCTTTTCATGTAGCTATTTCCATTGAATAAGCTACTCTCTTTGTATATAATAACTTTCAGAATTATAACTCAACACAAAAGCAGCTGCTAAATTCTGAGATGAAACAAAATATTAAAGCAAATTGAAGAATTTATTCACCTTTGAGCGTGTCCCAAGTTAACCAGCTTCATCTTAATCTGCATAACAAAAATCATCGGCTATTTACAATTTCAAAACTTAAACATGAACTGCAGGTTGACAGTGACTTGACGGTGACGTTTTGACATTTTTTATAAAAAACGTAATTAATTACACAACTTATAAAATAAATTCAAATTATGCTAGAAAGGTCTATCAACAAAACTACAAACAATTTGCTCCACATATCAACACAAGGGCTGGGTGGAAACTTCAAGAACTGAACAAGGACTTCAAAACAGATATACTCACGAGACCAATGTAAATTAATTACACAGATTTACGCTGTTTAAATTCCATAATCCAAATTTTTTGTGCAGGAATTTCGTGTAACATATACTTTGTTTCCAAAATGACATCACCTTAGGATCTTGCATGGCCATCCTGGTTCTCTCTTTGATCCTCTGAATGGTTTCTGCAAACATTGTTAAATTTTAAAAACTCCACAAAAATAACAATGAATATTTTAGACATTTACAGGGCCTAGTAATCAGTACCTGGACTGTGCTTCTTGCCTTTGTTCCAAGGCGTGTTCCCTTTGTTTGCTTTGGAAATTCTACTCCGTCTCAGCCTCTCTCTCTCGTCCACCTCAGTAGAGTCTTCACCAGAAGCTTGGGGTTCACACACATAAGCATTTGATCTTATTGAATCAATATCCATCTTCAATGTGTTCCGGTACTGTTTCAACTCTTCATTTTTGCAAGCTCTATTGGTTATCTCAAGGGCGGGAACAGCCTTTACAGTCAGCCCACCTCGGCATACCTCAATTCTCCCCAAATTAATGTTCTTACCCACTTTTTTAGTGCTAGTAATACTTTTCCAAGAAAGCGAAGATGCCAATGGCCTATCATTGTCTATTACTAATTTACTGTGAGAGCTGCTTTCAGAACTAAATGTAAATATGTTGTTGTGGAAACAAGAACAAGGTTGTGAAATGGCAATATCTGCAAAACAAGAATGGCATTATGGCATTCAGACATCGGATGGCTTTCCTCAGAAACATCATACAAAGCAAACGCATATTTCATAATTACTTGCACACAACAAGAAGTAAATCAAGCCATATACATAAACACAAATCGAAATGTATATAATTTATGCTAATTAAAAACGCTGAAGAACAAAAGAAACTAAGTGGGCAAAAAGAAAATGCTTCGTCCAAGAGAAACACGAATCTTCAACCAAAAAACGAAACACGGTAGAACAAACATAAACAACAAAATCAGGAACAAAAAAGAACCAAAAATTAGTTTGCTTTTACCTAAAAAAGGCATGGAAACTCATCAAATCAGAAGTCCGGGGCTCAAATGTGAAGAAAATCGCTGATTATTGCCCGGTACAATTCTTAGTCAACCAAGATTTGTGAAGATTAGTCAGAGGAAAAAAGGTTGTTGATTCTGGAAGATAATTTGAAGAGCCACACACCCATCTCAGTATCCAAGGAATGAGCGCCCGCTGGATAACGATATGAATGTGATTTGGTAAGCTTTTATTTATTTTCTTTTTTAGGTATTTAACTATTTAAAAATTATTATTTTATTAACTTGTATTTAAGATATCCATTCTCTCTACTTTGAGGATTATATACTCCAATTAAGATTACTTCTCTCCTTACTCTGAAATACTCAGAGTACTCTTGTCTTGAGAGTTCGTCACAGATTTACTCGGAGTTCTCACTTGTTCGTTTTAAGTTATCCGAGAATTCAACTCACATGGTTCGATCTAGACTATAGTTCTGATACTCCTTGTTGTACAAAACTGACATATCTTTACAATGATATGATATGTTCACTTTGAGACAAGCCTCAATGGAATTGTTTTTGGATGTATCTAAAATGTCTCACACCAATAGAAATATATTTTCATCTTATTAACTCATGATATTTCTCGTGTATTTGCAATATGAGACTTTAGTTGCATTCTTAACGATATCATCCTTGAAAGTAGATTACGTGCACCCACTGACAAAACTCAAAAGAAAATAAGGGAACCCAGAAATCCAAGTCACCCAAAGGGTCAGGTCACGTGGAGGATCCAAATCACCCACGAAAGACTAAGTCACCGGAGATATAAGAATCACTTGAAGTGTGCTATCCGAAGAGTCCAAATCACCCGTAGACCAAATGTCACCTATAAGCCCAAAATCACTCAAAGAGTTTCAAGTCACCGGTAGGATCCTAGTCATCTAAGATGACTGAGTCACCAAGGAGGGCAGAAATATCTTATTGACAAAAATACTTGTCCAATCTCACCCTCACTAGAACTACCCGAAAAACTTAGGCCATAGTTATTGGAGCAGCGTTTATCGCACCCACGATGAAATGGAATTTTAAAATTTTTGTTTCGACATTCGAAACGCTCTTTGGGTGTCGTAGGAATTTAAATATACACGGAGTGTTTAGAATTGTCACATTTCCGTATATTACGTTGGCTCCAAACTATTCCGAATTTTAAGCGTAGATAATCCTTCTTGTATATTCATTCGAACAAATATCCCGCCTTTGATCGTCAAGTTAAGTCCATGATTAGAGACTTTGTTTCTTGTATAGATCGCACTAGAGATCTCAAACAATTTCTGCATTGAGACTAGGACACAAAAATTTCAGAAATTCAGAGTTGGTACAACGGCAACGCGGTGACGATGATGGAAGGTGTATCGACCGAAATTAATTTTCAAAAGGAAAGGGGTTGGCCGAAAGTTGTATTGGGATATATATATATATATTATATTTATATGCATAGACATATTATCTAATATTGAATAACCATTATTTAATTTTCTTGATTAACTTATTAGTTAAATAATTCTAGACCTCTCTAGAATATTTTATGATAAGTTTGTACATATTAGTAGTCACTACTCATAATAAAATTATTTAATTAGTAAATTTAAATTCACTAAATAAATAATTGTGAACTCATTATAACCCTGTTCGAAGATCTGACAGCGCCGATGTATCAATGACAAATCTTGTTTATATAATGAAAATTGAAAATTTCGAATATCAAAATTTCCCCTAATCTATTTTTGCAGCTGCCTGTTTTGTGAAGTCTTTCACCAAAATAAGCAGTTCCACTTTCCTTACTCAAGTAGTAGTTAAACTGACTTCCAATTGTTTCATCCTATGGAATCAACTTATAAATTCTTTTATAAGCATTCCATTTGATCTTCATCAAACTACAATCATCAAATTCAGCTCCTTTAAAAGGTTCGGTTAATGCAGTTGGAGTGTTTAGATAGTGCAGAATTAGACTAAAATATAGATAGAATACTAAGGGTGAGGTACTGTAAGAGCCGAATAGATAACAAAATAGAATACACGATTTTCATGGATGTTCAAAGTTTTCAAATGCTTCTACGCCACCCTTCTATCTCAAGGATATATTTTTCACTAAAAGACTTTGATGTATTACAACATATTGTAATAATCCAGTTTAGTTGGACTTATATATTGTCAAATTGAAACTCTTAGTTTTTCGATACCTTACAGTAAATAATTGAATCGCTCTAAAGAATAGCCTGAATTCTATGAATAAATACAATGAAATAAGAGCTTGAGTGTGTGATTTGTAAACTGAATTTTTTTTGAAAGTGTATCGCAACTGATTGATTATTGTAGGTTGTTCGTTCAGTGTTTTTCACCAACCTTCTCCATCTGAATCGATCAGCTATATATAGTCTTCGATTCCAATTATCACATTGAATGCATTTAATGACTAATATTTGTTGAATCATCTCTTAGTCTAAGTAGATGACTTTATCTGATAGTAGTACGAAATATCAGATTGTTCTGCTCTGTTTCATCTGTTCTGCTTTGGTATGAACTGTCAGTCTGTCGACTGATACTAAAACTGATGATGTGGCTAACTGGTCAAGAGTCAATTGGTCGACAGATCAGTTCAACTAGACAACATCAGTTCTAATTGATGTCTTCTTAGTTTTGAATACTTCAGTTGATGTAGGACTTCCAAGATTAGTTACGTGAAGTTTTTAGTTCTAATTACCAATTCCTTTGCTGAACTTCGTATCATCGGTTTTAACACTTATTTATTCTTATAAGAATTTTAATCCATTTATGTAACGCTCGAAAAATCAGTCCACGTAGATCGCATGCATTAAAATTATTAAAGTGCTAAAATATTTTAGTTAAATGATTTCGGATGCGTGAATGATATATTTTGAGTGACTAAATGATTAATTGTGTAATTTTGATTGGTTTCATAATTTAAAGATTTTCAGACGAATATCGATGGTTGGCCGGGGATGGAGGACTGGATACGATTAAGGTTTTAAAGATTTAAAAGCTAAATTTTTTAATTTTAGTTAAGAACATATTTATTTTAAATATTTTAAAAATTATTTCATTTTTAAGGTCAAGTTTAAATTAATTAGTGAGATCAAGAATTTTATGTAATTTATAAGGAATTTTTGGAAATAGGTGTTTTTAATTATTTTAAATTGAGGCTTAGTGATTTTATTAATCTTAAATGGGCCCAATTTATTAATAAAAAAATTAAGGTTGACAAGAAAAAAGGGTAGAAAAAAATAGGAACCGCTCGTCACCAACGTTCCACCGCTTCGTTATTTGTATTTCGAGCGTTTTAAACGCAAATGTACATTTCTAAACTTTCTTTTTACACCATTCAAATCATATTATGTGTGTATAATCATGTTTGCATGAATAATATGAAACCCTCTTTTTATTTTTGTTTTTATGGCATAAACATGATAAAACTTGATTTTCATCTTTTAAAACTCTTACTTATGATTCACAAAAGGGCTGCCATGGTAGGGCTATGGGAAGGGATGAATTTCAATGTGTTTAAGGGCCCATAGATGCATGTTTAAGGGCTAGACAAGATAAGATAGCAATATGAACGAAAATTTGAGTTTCTATGGGCTAGGGTTTTCAGATAGAGTTTCTAGAAGGAGACGGCTCTTAGCTGATTTTAGAGCAGTTCATTTCTATGGTCAATGATCATATAAGGGCGGCCTCTTTACCATTCTGTATCCTTTTTCCCCAGTTCAAATCCGGGTGTCGCCTGATCAAACAAAAAACCCGAAATCTCCCCCAGAGGGAAAGATACTTCCCTTTTGGGCCGGTTGTGGGCGAGGAGGGAGTTATTGTCTATCGTTGGCCTCTATGGTAGAATCAGTCGGGGGGCATGAGAGGCGGTGGCCATCCGACGGATCTGTTATGGTTATTTCGTACCCCTCTCTTTTCTTTTCGTATAATTTTACTTACTATACCCGCTCCTGTAGCATTATAAACTGTATTGTTACTCTTGCTTCCGTCGGGATAAATCTGACCCCTTCCCCTATTTCCCCCTACGTACATAGGATATTTTAAGAAGTGAACATCCTTCTTAGTAGCGGGGTCGGGGGAAAGAATAGGAAAGGCGATTTCGTTATATTTCTGACCAGGGACAGGCCCTATCACAAGAATATTTTTTTGATTAGGGCGGTAGCTCTGAAAAGACAAATTGCCTATCTTTTCTTTCATCTTGGGAGAAATACGATCGGAAGGAGCTAATTCAAACCCCTCCGGTAAAATAAGAACAGCCCCNGATACGCTTTCGCTTAAGTTTTCAGCCAAATTCTTAATAATTTAGCATGATGGATTCTACCGTTTATGGATTTTACCCCAACATAGTGGGTGTCAAAGACCCAAAATAAAAATTTCAATTTATTCCCTGAATTTAGTGTCAAAACATTATTTCACAAAGACAAGTGATATGTTTCTATTATTTTATCGGATGATCTAAATCCCAATCATCTTTACTTATAATTATCTAAATAAGGTTACTTAAAATTATTATACTTACCACTCCCAACTCGTAGGATCTCTCAAGAGTGGGTGGTCTATTATGGATTATACCCTATTAATCGTATAACCCAATTCAATCATTTAGATCTTGTAAATAAAATAATCAGATTTAAGTTAGTAGGATATTGAGACCAATCCCACCAACCCTTTAAAAGCCTATAAATACACATCTCCTCTCATTATTAGGAAGTTCTCATTTTCCATTTCAAACACGGTTTTGTTTAGAGTGAATTTCATCGAGTCATCGTTGACTTGAGCGTAATTTTTTTTTTGGAAAATGTACAACGTCTCTAACGGTCGGTGATGACGCCCATGACAACTCGCAAAACTTTCTTCTTAGGAAGTATAGAAAAGACACCTGACTATCCGGATCGGTTGATTACTTGATTGATTAACTATATGAATACTTTAATTTTGAATGATATTATTTTTTTGACAACATCTATACAATACCAATTTTCTGAATCATCTCTTTCTGTCTCATTTCAATAACAATTTTCTGAATCATCTCTTTCTGTCTCATTTCAATATTACCTTTATTTTAATTTCATCACATATATTATATGCATTTTTTTTATTATATTGTATAACTAGTAAATAGTAATCATCAAATTTTAAAATTGTAAAAATATAATAATAAATTATAAACAATACATGCGTCAATTAGAGACAACCCCCGCCGAGTAGTTGAGCTTCTTTAGGCTAAAGACAAGCAAGTCTCTCCTCCGCCAACCGAAACCCACGCCGGAGAAATTCTCCGGCTGTCTATCATATTAACCCTAATCTGTATTCATGATCTACCACATCGGATCTGAATCCTAGCTTAGTTTTAGTCTACTCGTTTTCAACATGGCTTCAATCAAGGCATCTCGGTCCAGATCACTACATTCCGCAGCTGCAGCAAAGGCGAATCTCAAAGATGTAGCCGCCAAATTCGATGAGAATCTCAACGTCTTCAAATCCGATAATTTCGACGCCGACACATATGTCCAGTCCAAGTGTCACTCCCTCAACGAAAAGGTTTCCCCTTTTTATGTTTCTACTTCTTTATGCTGTCAATTTTTGTGCTTATTATTTGGTTGTAAGACTTCTTTTACGATTTCTTGATGAAGATATAAATAATCATATTTTTCTTAGGGTAATGAATCGTTTTAATCTTGCAAATGGTAATTATAAGAATGAATTGTTTGAAACTTGTAAGAAATTCTCCATCTATATTTATTATGAGCCATGCCATTAGAGTTTGACTGCATTTGCTTCCTTTAGATTGTTTTTGAGGGGAAACAAAGGCAATGTTTTCCCCAAAAACTTATCCACATATTTCCAATTTTCTTTTCTAAAAATATATTGTCTTCTCATTTCCGTACTTGTACAATCATGATCTTATATTCAATTTTTCATTCCTTTGAATATAATTTCATTTTATTCTTATATTTTATTACAATACATTTTTTTTCAAATTGTAAAATAAACACGTAAAAAATGCATAATCCGAGCACATAATCAAACATACACCCACACCCTATTATCCGATTTATATAGGGTTGGCTGTCTTTTAGTAGTTGGGTTGGCGGGGAAGAGAAATGGGAAACTTTCAATACGTGAAAATTATTAATGTTTATGATAAGTTTTTTCCATAAAAAGCTTCAAAAGACGAAACGTGGCCAGATTCGGTTCAGAAATTATGGGGCCAAATTTCCTTGTATACTTTTATGAAAATCTGTTGTAGATATTTTCTCGACCATCTTAATAGAATTCATTGGATCTATGTTACATGATGTACAACTTGTCTTTGTGCCACTTAGAGTTCTGTGTTGATTTGGCAAATACATGCATGCTACAATTGAGTATCATTGGATGACAAAATGGTCATTAGTTAAGAATCTTGGCAATTATCTTTGACAAAATGTGGAAGCATGTGGTATTTCCATCGACTTCAGTGGCATTTGGTGCATCGTCCGTTATTATGGCATCAACATTTGATGATTGGTTTTGAAAAAAATAATCATATTTGTTATTTAACTTTTATTTAGTTAGAAGTTGCAAGCCTTGTGGTTTGGACTTCTGATGACCATATTTATAAAAGTTGTTCCCAGGCTCAGAGGCCAGCCTTTGAACCTTGACTCACACACCAGTGTAGGCCTTTGAAAAAGCGTATAACCTTAATGATGAAGCCCTGTCATTGGTGCGCAATTAAGGTTCAAGCCACTTTGTAAACGTACTTCAAAATTGAAGTATAGGAATATGAATATAATGCAAAATTACAGTAATTCATTTCGCTTCTAAACTAATGACTATATATTTAACTGTTGTTTATTAACTTGTCAAGTATGTAATGGATTATACATTAAAATTCTTCTCAATTTTTAATATCGTAGCGTGTTGTTTTCTAAGCGCTCCACTTCAATAGACCACACATCTTGCCTTGTGCCCATGCCCTACTCTATCTATGCGCCATGAGCATCCACGAGTGTGTTAACTGTCCTCATCAGCTTCATTTCGTTGAACTACAGATTATACAAATTGATGGCGACAAACAATTTCTCAACGTAGGGTAATTGAACAGGCATGGATAACACAGGTTTTGATGGAATCTATTCGACAACTGAATGTTATATCTGTGGAGAATTTGACCCTAGTGTTAGATAGCATTTTGTTTTGCTTGGATGACCTAAATGTACGTGGTTCACATAATTGGGCTGCAATGTTATTTCCTATGTTTTGCTTGAATTGATGCTTAGAAAGTTGCATGTTAAGATCATATTGATGATTGACATGGTAAAAATATCAATCAATGAGATTCTTTCTTGTCGCCAGAAGATATCATTTACGTAAAAATTCAAAATTTGTGATTGTGCAATTACCGTAGTCCTGAATTTTTTCAGCAAAAGAAACAGGTTTTAGTTCTATGTGTTTAGCACCTGAATGTTGTTTTACAGAGAATTTGACCTTAGTGATATCATTGTATTTTGCTTAGATGAGATGTACATAGTACGTAAAATTGTGACTTTGCTCAAGCGTCTGGAGACCACAATTAACACCATGTGCTCTAAGGAGTACTCTAAACAAAATCAAATGACTCCGAAGTTGATTGTCATGAGTTGAATGGAGGGGGAAAATTCATGTTCTTTTGCAATGATTAGGTCCAAAGTTTATATCTTATTCCTATGTTTACTTCTGCTCCCATCTGGTCCTTTCAAGGTTTCAATTTTGTAGGAATATGTGCTTTGTCCAGGAATTGATACATGTACATATATATGTTTTGCAGGAAATTAGACAATTATGCTCGTATCTTGTGGATCTGAAGAGAGCTTCTGCGGAAGAAATGCGCAGAAGTGTATATTCTAATTATACAGCTTTTATTCGGTCAGTTTTTTCTCTCATTTCTTCTCTTTTTGGAGATAGTATTATGGAGCTGGAAACTGGGAAAAATAAGCCATGCGTATATCTTTAAGATCTATTTTTCAAAACCATATAATAAATCACACCTTTATGTTAACTCTATTATTGAATTTATTTTGCCAAACAGTACAAAGTAGTATGTTAGAAGTTTTATTGTACAATGAGATCATACATGATACAACTACCAGCTAAGCTCTAGACCATTTGGCAACAGCCGCATAATCCAGGTTCTCCTTTATACTAATTTAGTTTTTTGTATAGGCATGCTCTCTTTCTTTCGCCCCTCATTTCCTTTAAAAAATATTATATGGTTGTTCCTGTCGACAATAGATGCTTTATTGAATTTGTTGGACTTTTTTCTCATTATTTGTTTGCAGTGTGCGTAGCTGTTGTCTAGTGCTCATTAAGTCAATCTAAAATTCCTTTTTCTCCTATTTTACAAAATTTGCAGTACATCCAAAGAGATTTCAGATTTAGAGGGTGAGCTTTCTTTGATGAGAAACTTGCTATCCACCCAGGCAACAATGGTTCATAGTTTAGCCGAGGGAGTTCATATGGAATCTGTCTCAGCTTTTGTTTCTGATCACTCTACGGAAAATGGTTTATCTGGAGATGAAGTTAGAGAACCTTCAGATATTGAGAAATGGTCAACAGAATTTCCTGATTTCCTTGATGTTTTGTTGGCTGAAAGGAGAATTGATGAGGCTTTAGCCTGTCTTGATGAAGGAGAAAGCTTATTGTCTGAAGCAAAAGAAAAGAAAACATTTAATCCACCGTTGCTTTTGTCACTCCAGACAACTATAATTCAACGTAGGCAAAAGTTAGCTGATCAGCTTGCTGAAGCTGCGTGTCAACCTTCAACACGGGGTACTGAGCTTCGCACTGCTATATCGGCTCTCAAAAAGCTTGGTGATGGTTCTCGTGCTCATAGTCTACTACTTAATGCGCATTACAAGAGATACCAGTACAACATGCAAAGCCTACGTCCATCAAGCTCTTCTTATGGAGGAGCATACACAGCAGCACTTTCACAGCTAGTATTCTCTGCTATTGCTCAAGCAGCCAATGATTCTTTGGCTATTTTTGGTAAGGAGACAGCTTATACATCTGAGCTTGTGGTGTGGGCTACAAAACAGACAGAAGCCTTTGCCCTGCTTGTCAAAAGGCATGCATTAGCGTCATCTGCTGCTGCTGGGGGTTTGAGATCTGCTGCAGAATGTGTTCAAATAGCTTTAGGGCACTGTTCACTGTTGGAAGCTCGTGGGCTTGCTCTTTGTCCAATACTTTTGAAGCTTTTCAGGCCTAGTGTCGAGCAAGCATTGGATGCTAATCTTAAGCGGATTGAAGAGAGTACAGCTGCTCTAGCTGCTGCTGACAATTGGGAGCTTACATATCCTCCAACCTCTGCACGCATGCCTGGAAGGACTAGTGCAGCTATCAGTGGTGCTATGGCACATCAGTATAAGCTCTCTAGTAGTGCTCATCGTTTCAATTTAATGGTCCAGGTAAACATATTAGTTCTCTCCAACGTGACATGATAAATCCCTTTTTCAGCAATCTTATGGGATATCTTTGTATGCTAGCTCAAGAGATAGAATATGATCATGAGGCTGCTGACTTTGGTCGGAGAAATGCTTTACTCTTCTGACTGCATGAATAAACACGTATAGATTTCTCTAGAACGTTAGATATTATATAATTTGGTTGATGATATATAAAGAGTATTCTATTTCAAACTGGAAATGTGATTAACTGTTGCAAGACTGGATCTCAAGGGGTTTAGTGGACCGGATCAAGGGTACTCTAGAAGAAATAGGAAGGGAGCGAATGAGGGGAGTGATTAATAAAATGTGAGGGAGGAGAGAAATTATGGTTCATTTTGTTATTTTGTTTTGAATGTTGTGATGATGATATCTCTTGTACAAAGGATTATCTCTGGAAACTTTATTTCCATTATATGCCATCATATTTCTTTCTTTTTTTATTTTATTTTTATAAGAAACGATATTTTATTAATAATATAATAAGAATTAATTACAATCAGTGGACTAGTGGTCCACTTTCAACAGAAACTTCATAATATCAATGCTCTATCAATGATACACATAAGCTCAATCTCTGAATATATCTGAGATCGACACGTTCTTAAATTCATCATGAGTGCCAATTCACGTAGCAACTTTGATCTTTATTTTATCCAAGCACTCGTCACTATTGTCTTCCGTGTCTTCAAAAATTCTTCGATTTCTTTCTAACCACACTGTCCAACATATTCCTTGAACCACAACTTGCCAAAAAATTCTCCCCCTCCTACCAATTAGCTGTCCTAGATCCATAGAAAATAAATCATTCGTTGACTGAGGCACCACCCGAACCAAGTTCAGTTCTTTCAAAGCTATAGCCCACAAGCCGCTCGTGAATGCACAACGAATTAGCATATGATACTGTGTTTCCGTAACATTCTTACACAACACACACCAATTGGGGGCTCATGGCAATTGAGAGCCATTTTTTTTGCATCATCTCCGAGGTCGGCAGTTTACCCAGAATCGCTGTTCACGAGAATACCTGAATCTTTTTTGCAACTGGGATCTTCCAAATAACATGGAAATAAAGAAAATCGGGAAAGCGACTTTGTTGAAAAAAAGACTCAAAAGAAAGATTTGACAAAAGACCAGAAGGATCCCCACTCCACACTTGATAGTCATTTACCCCTTCACTTAACCTAATCCTACCTATCTAACAATCCTAATAACTCGGTCAACTCTAATAATTCCTCATCTCTCACACCCCTTCGAAAATGCAAATCCCATGAATGGGAAGACGAAATTGTCAAATTGAACAAAGTGTGATGTAGACATATTATGAACCGTGGATAGTTGGAATAAAGCTAGATAAAGTTCTTTAAAGGAAGAATCCTCCTACCAAATGTCTTCCCAAAATCTAGCTTTCTTACCTCCTCTAACCTTAATCGTAACTAATTGTTGAAAAGTCGGGTATGATCGGGAAATAAACTTCCATGGGCATCTGACTGTGACGTTTTTTGCTAAACCCGCATCCCACCCATTCTCTTGTAATTAATATTTACTCGCTATGATCTTCCACAACAACGTCCCATTTTTTACATAAAATTTCCACCACCGTTTCCCCAACATGTCCTTGTTTCTCAAAATAATATTCCCAATACCCAATCTGCCTTTTTCTTTAGGTTTGCACACATGTTCTCAGGCAACCAAGTGACTATGTCCTTCACCATCGGATTCGTCCCATAAAAAAAATTCTCTCCATCGCGTCCGCTAGACATATTGGCACCCTAAAAAGAGACGTAATAAATTGTGAGTGCATTTAAAATTGATATTATCAAAGTTAACATTCCCCCTCTTGACAAAAAACTTTCTTCCAACTAGCCAATTTTTTCGACATCTTAGATAGGATGGGTTTTCAAAACGAGGTTTGTAATGGATTTCCACCTAAAGGCACTCCCAAATACTTAATCGACCACTTCTCCTTACCACATCCAATTTGCTGTGCTAACAATTCAACTTCTTATTCTTTACAATGGATACCTAACAAAGCACTCTTTTCCCAATTGATTTTTAATCCAGACATGTCACAAAATGCTCTCACAACTTTCACCAAAAACCTGATATGATCCTCTTTCTTAACAAAGAATAGAGTATCGTCCGTAAACTGAATATGAGATATCTCTATCCCGTCTTTTCCAACCTCGATCACTCTGATTAAATTCTTGTCCTTAGCTTTATCAACCAATCTTCCCAACACATCCGCTACCAAATTAAACAAAAAAAAAAGAGACAGCGGATCACCTTGTCTAAGCCTTTTATGAGCATTAAATTTACCCCTTGGCTTTCTGTTAATCATAATGGAAAATGATACGTTCGACACACATCCTTTGATCCATATTTTCCATCTCTCTCCAAACCCCTTTTTCCTCAATGCAAAATCCAAAAATCCCGATCCACGTTGTCATATGCTTTTTCGAAATCCACCTCATTACCCACATTTTTTTCTTTTTCCTCCCGTCTTCCAATAGTTCATTCACAATAAGACCACAATTGAGTATCTGTCTCCCTCAACAAACACATTATGAGATTCGGATATTGTTTCTGACATCACATTCTTAATTCTTGTTGTTAAGACTTTTGCTATTTTCTTATACAAACTTGTTGTAAGGCTGACCGGTTTGAAATCCTTAACTTTGATCGATTCATTTTTCTTCCGGATCAAACAAATGTACGTTTCATTGGTTACACCATTTATGATTCCGCTTTCAAAAAACTCATTGATAACCTTCATTAAGTCTCTTTTAACAATATGCGAGCACTCTTGAAAAAAAGCCAAAGTGAAGCCATCCGCCCTCGGACTCTTACATCCATCACACTGAAAAACTGCCTTCTTGACCTCCTCTTCTTAGAACTGTTTTTCTAAATCTCGACTCAAATCTCCATCAACGGGGCATCACTCCACTCTTTTAATACCCCAACCTCTTATGTCTGACTTGCTATACAGCTCCTTATAGAACTTCACAATAATTGAGACAATTTCATCTTCATCACTAGTAGCTGATCCATCATCTCTTTCCAATCTATCAATGGTAGCCTTACTCCTCCGTTGATTTAAAAGCGAATAAATTTTTTTTGTATTGTGATCCCCTTCTTTAATCCACTGCTTCTTTCCTTATTTTGTTGATTATCGGTTGCAACATTAACTATGCACATGTGGTGCATGATTAAGGCTAAAAGTGCAATGTAGGATAAACAGTCGTGCTTGTCCTTGTAGAAAATTTTGTCCATAGCTGAATTTTCAAAAAGTGAAGTGTAAAGATTGATTCTGGTTGATGGTGAAGTCTACATAAGTGAAAGATTTTGATCAGTCTAATTTATTGGTTGATATCTTTTTCCACAGCCTAGTGTTTGCTCCTTTTCAGATTTAAATCTATATTTTTTTTTATGTTTTAAAAATATAAATTGCTTCTGGTATGAGTATGCATTTGCCATATCTTATTTACATTTATCTGATTTCATTTTGTTTACCTGGTGAAAACTTCTAGCTGGTTATGCCGCCCTTTTTATTTTGTGCAGGATTTTTTTGAAGACGTAGGACCCCTGTTAAGTATGCAGTTGGGAAGTCAGACCTTGGATGGCCTGTACCAGGTGTTTAATACCTATGTTAATATGCTCATACAAGCATTACCCAGCTCCATGGAAGAAGAGGCCAATGGTGAAGGTTCAGGAAATAAAATTGTTCGGATGGCTGAAACCGAGGCCCAACAGATTGCATTGCTTGCAAATGCATCTTTACTAGCCGATGAGCTTTTGCCACGTGCTGCCATGAGACTCGCCCCATTGAATCAGGCTATTCACAAGGATGATTCTCGCAGAAGACCTGTGGACCGTCAAAATCGAAATCCTGAGCAAAGGGAATGGAAGAGGCGCCTTGTGAATTCTGTTGATCGTTTGAAAGATAGTTTCTGTCGCCAACATGCGTTAGAACTTATTTTTACTGAAGAAGGCGATAGCCATCTAACCGCAGATATGTACCTAAACATGGATGGGAAATTGGGTGAGATGGAGTGGTTCCCTTCTCCTATATTTCAGGTTGTCCTCTTATGATGTTGAATTTACCTATTTATTTCATTATAATAGGTTGCATCTATTACCAGTGCAGGGTTTATACATTGCTATATCTTTCCATACATTGTAATCTTGATGATTATCTGGACTGTATATTTGAGATGGCTATCTTTTGTTCTACTTCCAGGAACTATTTATAAAACTGAATAGGATGGCTGGCATAGCAGCAGATATGTTTGTAGGTCGCGAAAGATTTGCCACGTTATTATTAATGAGGCTCACCGAGACTGTCGTCTTGTGGCTTTCAGAAGACCAAACATTTTGGGATGATATTGAAGAAGGGCCTAGGGCTTTAGGTCCTCTTGGTCTACAACAGGTTTGTAAAATGATATCCCTTTTACAAACTCTTCCGTACTCCATATTAGTTGTACTCTTGTTTATATGTTTGATTGGTTGCAGTTCTATTTGGATGTGAAATTTGTCATGTGCTTCGCTTCGTATGGCCGCTACTTGTCTAGGAACTTACACCGTGTTCTCAATGATATTATATCTAAAGCAATGACTTCATTTGGTGCAACAGGCATGGATCCAAATAGGTACACGATTACCTGTAAGCTGGCACATATGCCATGCTTATATCTTCGTTAATTCCAAAAATAGTATTATCAACTTGGATTAGCTTTTATGTGGCGGTTGGGAACTCACAAATGAGAAAACTAACAAGTGATGCTTGTTGTAGTGTACTTCCTGAGGACGACTGGTTTAATGAAATTTGTCAAGATGCAATAGAGCGATTGAGTGGGAAACCGAAGCTTGTCAATGGGGAGCGAGACCTGAACAGCCCGACTGCATCCGTTTCAGCACAATCAATTTCCTCTGTCCGATCCCATGGAAGTTCCTGATGTATATTGGGGTAGAATGCAGAGAATTTTTCCTGGATCATCGTGCCCTCTTGTATACATATCAAGATCCACACATTTCTTTCGCATTTTTTCAAGAGCAATGGATGTGGCAGCAAAACCTTTTTATTTGATTCCTTAGAAGGTCCAAATTCACTACATTTCGATGTTTTGGCGAATATGTATATCTTGTACATTAATCTTTAAATAGACAAACTTCTTTTGACTTGTATTTGCTTGTTTGGATTGTGCTGTGTGTGCAAAGCAGTCTCATAACCATTCCTTTCATATTGATATTTGTCCATTTGCAGTGGCTTTGATTCTTTGACCTATCATTGTATGTTAATGTGTAGAAAATAAGAAAACAATATTGGCGCGTTATTTTTTACTACGGGTTTAAAGGATACTTTGATGTCTGTGTTGGTGTGTTTTTGAAACTTTATTGTGAAGCGATTAATATTTAGGCAAAAACTTGTGTGAGACGGTCTCACGGATCTTATTTGTGAGAAGAATATTTTATTTGAGTTATCCATAAAAAAATATTACTTTTTATGTTAAGAGTATTACTTGAATATGGGTAGGGCTGATCCATCTCACATATTAAGATCGTTGAGATTCATTTATTTAATGGATAACATAATTGTTTGATGTGGAGGATATAAGAAATTAATCAATTGGTTTTGCTTTTTCCAGTCTTTTGAGTAAAGTTTAACTGATTAATGTCTCTTTATTCTGTTGTGCTCATCGAAATAACTGCCTAAGCATACGCAAGCGCTAAGTAAGCAAACTACCTTATGTAAAAACCGAGGAAGGAAAGATTATCTTATCTTTTATATATATTGAATTATTATCTTTATATTATGTATATTTCGTCATTTTGTCCATGAGGTGTTTATTTATTATAGACAAATGACGAAATTTGTATTCGTTACTTAATCATAATTTCAATTTCAAAATTAATTAAATAAACTAAACATGTTATCACTTATCATCTATCATTATTTTATATGCCAAAAATCAACTTAATGGTCTCAGTATAATTTATCAATGTGTAATCTCATCTCGCCCAGTAAGGGCAATTTTAGTCTAATGTTATATCACTTGCAGCACGTGTTCAAAAAAAGCGAGATTAAGTATTTATTTGACTCGATATAATTAAATTATGATAAATAAAAAATTAAACACGGATTTTATACTTGAATTTTGATTAAGCACGATCAAAGTTTATAAAATTTAATGTTTGATGTCAACAATTGGCACTTAGAATTTTGCGAGTTAACATCTATTGAAATTTAGTCTCATTTTTGACTTTGCATTCAACAATTTCTTTTCAAACATGTAGGCTAGCCAACCACAGAGGGACGTAGGCAGGGAAAAATCGACCCTGGGCAAGCTTAGCAAATATGTGGTGCAGGGCAACGCCCTTTCGGTATGGGGTATGATACACAATAAATTTTGTATATTTGATAAATAAAATTAGTCGTTTTATTATTTCGCCAAAACATAAAAAAAAATATTACAACACGATTTTTTAATAATTTTAATGTTCAAAAGGTAGTTTAAGTGAACAAAGTTAAAGAAAATAAAAGTGAAAAATTATAATTTACGGATGAATTTCTTAGATATAAAATCAATAATATATTTGACCAAATCTATATTATAAATTGAATATCGATGTTTTATAAATATTTTTTTTCAGGAAATAAAAAAAAAACTCACCTAACAAAGTTTTTAAGCCAATAGCACATTTTGATATTTTTTTGGTTGAAAATTTCAAAAATAATTCTCTTTTGTACTTTATGTTTACAAATTTTCATATCATATTTACTCATTTGTTAGACAATTTACTATCCTTTACTGAGTTTTGAGAAAAACTCTATTTTAATTTTGGTTTTTGAGCAAGTTTTTCTTTATTTGTACTCGTTGATTTGTTAATTCAAATCAAGTTATTTTCGGGCTACACTAAAAAACAAAAAATTTATACTTAATAATATTTTTTTGAATAAGTTAAGTTAAATAATTTTTATTATACTTATAAAAATTTAATTAAATATACTAAATATATACATGTTCGAAAAAAATGACCCAGGGCCCTCCCCAATCTTTGGGATGGCTCCGTCCCTGGTTTCACATTTTACCTACCACCCCAAACCTTGCCTATAAATAGACTCACTTTGTATTGTTTCAAACCATCCCATGAAAGCAAGAGATATACAAACATATATTGAGTGTTGTATAGTCTAATCCTTTAGATAAAATTTAGTATACTATGTGCTTGCAACATTGGTTGATCTTTCACATCAAAAAGAGTTTTCTTTTGTGAAATGAGTTGTGTGAGTTCCACCTAAAAGTGAGATTGAGTGTGTCATTCAAAAATTATTATTCTTGAAGTTCTTGGTATCTCTTAAGTTGCTCTAGTGAGAGTTATTGTTATCTTCTATTGCTTTATGAATGATTTGTACCTATTGTTGATATAGTGAAGATTTCTTTTGATGGACTGCAGCTTTGTGGTTTTTTCCTAATTGAGTTTTTTTACGTAAAAATATTTATGTCATTTTTCTTCATACTTATTATCATGGTTGATATCGTGAAAATACTTTGATATGAAATTATCGCTAAAGGGTAAAAAATCAATCTTCTACCGAACAAAGACCATTTAATTTGGTCATCTTTTCCAACAAGTGGTATCAGAGCCACATTTGGATCAATGGAGAAATCGTTTGGAGGGATGTTTAAACTCAACAGATCAAATTACACTATATGGAAGGCAAACATGTTGGACCTACTATACTGCAAAGATTTGGCACTGAGTGATGGTAATGCCAAACCAGGAAACCTATCAAATGGAGAATGAACTATATAGCATAGAAAAACTATCGGTTTCATACGACGTTTTATCGAACATTATATTTCAACACTTTGCGAACGAGAATAAAGCTGATACTTTGTGGACCAAAATTGAAGTTATGTTTGAGATGAATAATGCCTTGAACAAAGCTTCTATCATCAGAAATCTTGCACGACTAAGATACAAAAAAGGTGAAACATGATAGAGCATCTAAATGCTTACCAAGGTTTAATCAACCAATCCATCATAATGAAGATTATCCTGTATGATGAAGGTACAACCCTAATATTAGTGAGCTCCTTGCCAGAAAGTTGGGACACTCTTGTAGTATCGCTCAGTAATTCCATTTCTAATGCTAAACTGACATTACATACAATCAAAGATTATCTTCTCAATGAAGAATCTAGAAGAAAAGAGTAATAACTCTGAAACTAAGGCATTGGCTACCTTAACCGTTGATTATTGATGAAGAAATTACATTAGAGGTCAAATTAAGGAAAAGTCCAAAACCAGAAAATAATTCAAGTGACATTATTGTGGAGGACCAAACTATTATGAAAGAGAATTAAGAAAAAACAAGAGAGATAAATGGAATGAGACAAAGTCGGAAGAGAAAGACACAAATGCAATTACATCTGACAGAGATATTATTATTCTAGGTGACGACACATGTGTCAGTATATCATACCAACAAATCGATTGGATTATTTACTCAAGATCTTCATATCACTGAACTCCACATAGGGATATGTTTGCATCATACTCAAGTGGAAACTTTGGCAAAGTTAGAATAACCAATCAAGATTTGAGAGAGGTCGTTGGAATGGGGAAGATTGTCTTGGAGAAAAATACAGGGTGCCATCTTCATTTTTAGAGATGTTCATCATGTTCCAAATGTTTGACCAAGCTTGATGATGATGGTTGTGCAAGTCACTTTGGTGAAGGAAAACGAAAACTCATAAAAAGTTCTCTTATTATTGTTATAGTTATGAAAAATAATTCTCTTTAGAAAGCTAGGATATCTAATGGAGAGGTTAATGCATCTATAAAAACTCCTCCATTGAGTCGTGACACAAAAAGCTTGGAAATATAAGCCAAAAGGAAATGAAAACTTTGGCTAGGAATAAACTCCTCTTTGAAGTATCTGGTATGCAATTGGAAACATGTATTGATTGTTTGGCTGGGAAAAAACATAGAGTTGCATTTCAAAGTTTCCTCTATCAAAAAACTCAACACTTGGATTTATTATACACATATTTGTGTTATATAAAAGATAGAACCGGTAGCG
Source organism: Primulina huaijiensis (assembly GCF_012295235.1). NCBI lineage: Eukaryota > Viridiplantae > Streptophyta > Magnoliopsida > Lamiales > Gesneriaceae > Primulina > Primulina huaijiensis. Next base: position 9,913,537 of record NC_133308.1, on the reverse strand, counting down.
CGCTATATTTTGTGACCTTTATCGATGATTTCTTCCAAAAAGTCTGGTTCTTTGTGCTGAAATCTAAAGATCATGTCTTTGAGGTCTTTAACATTTTCATGCAAAAGTTTAAAGAGAAACATGAAAGAAATCGAAGTGTATTTGTTATGAAAACGATGGTGTATACAGGGGTCCATTTGAGAAATATTGTATAGCTTATGGTATTAGGCTTGAGAAAAAAGTTCCAAAAAGCCTCAGCACAATGGTATGATTGAGAGAATGAACAAGACAATTTGTGAAAGGATAAAGAGTATGTTATCACAATCCAAATTGCCAAATTCTTTTTGGGATGAAGTTATGAGAACTGCAATTGATTTGATCAATCTTTCTCTATCACCTCCATTAGATGGTGATGTTCTTGATAGAGTTTGGACTAAGAAAGATGTCTCATACAAACACTTGAGAGTGTTTGGTTGCAAAGCTTTTATTCATATACCAAAAGATGAAAGATCCAAGATTGACGAAAAATCCAAAAAGTTCATATTTTTGGGTTGTAGCAATGAATAGTTCGGATACAGATTATGAGATCCATTAAGTCAAAAGATTGTTAGAATTTGGGATGTTGTATTCCTAGAAAATGAAATTGGTTCTAATGTAGGACACAATAAACAATCACAATAATCAAGTTCAAAAATCCCTGTTAATCTAGATCCGGTTCATCCCCCACAGTTCAGGATCACGAGGGAGATATACAAACAGGGCATGATGAGTTAGTTGAGCCAGTTGATGCTCAAGACAAATCTTCAACTCCACCTACAAAAACAGAGGTCAGAAGGTCCACTAGACAAATTATATCTTCAACAAAATACAATTCACATGAGTATGTGATGACCATTGATAGCGAAGAACCAGAGATTTTTGAATAAATTGTATTAAGTACAAAAAAATATAAGTAGATCGAAGCGATGAAAGAGGAGATGCAATCACTTCAAGAAAATCACACGTATGACTTCGTAAGCTACCAAAAGGCAAGAGTGCACTAAAAAATAAATGAGTTTACAGGTTGAAGGCTGAATAATATAAATCACGGCTAAGATACAAAGCAAGGCTAGTTGTGAGGGGTTTCAGTAAGAAGAAAGGTGTTGATTTTGATAAAAAAATTTCTCACAAGTGGTGAAGATTTCTTCTATCAGAGTTGTTCTCGGAAATGCGGCTAGTATGGATATAGAGATAGAACAACTCGATCAAGAATGCATTTATTCGTGGTGAGCTTGATGAAGAAATATATATGGACCAACCAGAAGGATTCCGAGTCAAATGCAAAGAGGACATGGTGTGCAGACCAAACAAAAGCTTATATGAGTTAAAACAATATTCAAGAAAATGGTACAAGAAGGTTGATTCATTCATGATGAATCGTGGGTACAAAAAAACCAGTTCTGATCATTGTGTATTTGTTAAGAAATATGATCAAATTTGTGACGAATCGTATCTTAAAATACTAGTACTTTACTATTTACGGAAAATTTTGAAATTTTCATCTTAAATAATTTATTATAATTATAACTCGTAAAACAAATGACGGTCACCACGCATACTAAAATAATATTAATATTAAAACTCCATCGTTTAAAATAAATCACCAACATCCAAAACTGACTAATTTAATTTTTAAAAATAGTCTAACAAAAATCATAAATTTAATTTGCTTGTCAACAATACTAATACAGGAGATCTTAGGTTCGAGTCTGAGGAGGTACAAACTCCAGTGCCTGAGCTGGAGGAGTCATTGAGTAATGGGCCATGGGATAACCGACTCCCGCCAGTTGGATCGGGAACAGCCCATGGGCATTACAATAAAAAGGCGTCTTTTTATTTTAATGCCCATGGGCTGTTCCCGATCCAACTGGCGGGAGTCGGTTATCCCATGGCCCATTACTTAATGACTCCTCCAGCCCAGGCACTGGAGTTTGTACCTCCCCAGACTCGAACCTAAGATCTCCTGGACATATAGATACTTAGCACAAGTCTGGTACCAATTGAGCTAACTGTGAAGGCCCGAAATTCGTGTTTGAAAATTTGCGAAAAAATAAAAAATTTCTTTTTAAATAATTAAAATGTCTCATTCATAAGATAAACTGATAAATAAAGTTTAATATTCAAAATAGCAGCGGAAGAATTTAATGTTTGCAAGGTATCGATTTCAAATAATCCATCAACAGATAAAAACAGAGTTCGGAAATTAATAAATGCTAAAAATGAGGTCCTCGGGTTCCACTACTGCCGACCCAAGCTAGCTCACTGGTCCCCGCCCTCGGTCCCGACCTCATCAGTACCTACAACAATCAAGTCTAGTGAGTCTAAAGACTCAACATGCATATATCGTAGATAACAAGTAATAATAATAAAATCGCATGCGAAGTGGAAATATCATGTCATGAAGCATAAAGTGAAAATAACTGATCATGAGTAATTATAATACGTGCATAACTGAACTGAAAATCATAAGTGAAAATGTTTACTCCTTGGAGCCCTGTAAGGAAATAGCATGTAATAATTTTCTGGTGAGATTATGGTCTACGCAAGTGGCCCGTGAACTGAACTGAACTGACCGGTAACTGGCGACCGGGTGGTACAAAACTGAACTGACCGGTAACTGGCGACCGGGTGAAGTAATAATCCGATGATAGTAAAGTGACCACAAGCAATATTGCATAAATCTGAAAATGAATATTTTTCACGTAATATAATTAAATAACATAATTGAATATGAACAATTTCGATTTTCTTGCATTAAAATCATGTACTTGCGATATTTAAAAATACCTATATGGCTTGATTGAAGAGTGAAAGAAGATATAAACATGCCTTGGTTTTTTTTGAAAGAAAACAAACAAAACGACGACGCGACGCGGCGGAGACGGAGTGCTCTTCACTTTCTCACTTTTTCTCTCTTAATTCCTTTAAACCAAACATGCACCATAATTATTATAATAGCGTAAAAATCGTAAACGTGAAGCATGAACATTTAAAATAACATGAATTTGTGCTCAGGACGCTGCCATGACCGAAATCTCACCCCGGGTGCAAAATGACCATTTTGCCCTTGAAAACCCAAAAATTATCGTTTTTCCACTAGACTTAAAATTTTACGTCTTTGACATTTTCTTAATCCCATTGACCCTAACATGTCCCAAATAATTATTTAAGCCTACATTAATTTTCCCATATTTTTATTTGGCTTAAATCGATGAATTTTAAATTAATATTTAAATATAACATATTAATGCGTTTTAATCTCGAATTAAACCAAACATCAGCATAAAATTCCCAAATTAAAAACTTAGACTTCTAATAATTATTTGAGCTTGAATATAATTTTTCATAATTTTATTAAGCTTAAATCTAGGCGTTTCAATTAATTTTTAAATTAACATTTCGTGCGGCGATTAAATCCCGAATAAATCCAAAACTCATCATTTTGATCCGAAACTTACCAAATTCTTAAAAATGTCCCAAAACATATTTAAAAGCATTCCTAGACATAAACTCGAGCCAATTTTACAACTTAACTGATTCTTTTTAAAACTTAGATCGGGGTCTCGGTTTTAACCCGAATCGACCCGAAATTTAACCAAAACTTTCCAACTTTTACCACACCTTATCAACACTTAAAAGGTCCTAAGACCATTAAAATCGGACCCCAAAACTTTCGAAGAATGGGCCATCCTGCTGCTGGAAATTTGCTCTTTCCTAATACACGATCCTAATACATTACTTCCATTCTACGCGTCCAAGCACGCCACCGATGAGACCAGCAACTAAACCACCTCACTAAGACCACTCTAAGACCCCTCTGGACCCAAAGAACTCACGGCACTCCCATGCAAGAAGCACAGCTCGCCTGCTCGAAGATCACCCCTCAAACGCACCTAGCGTCCGAACCCACTACCCCAGGCCCGATCGGCTACAAGGCTTGTTCCAGCAATGGTCTGGCCTTACTAGGCCGTGGCTCAGACCCACCAGGGTCTGGTCCATGGCTTGGTTCGGCCTTAGCACAGCCGGTTCGAGCAAAGCCGCCGATCTCCTCACCAACGATCCAAAGCATCAAGGAATTCGCTCATCTCCCTCCCAACTCAACAAGGTCACGTCTCCAACTTAAAAACCTTTTCTTTTTCGGTGCTAACAGCCCCTCATCGCACAGTACAGCAGTCCCCTTGCAACTTACCAGAAAAACGTGAGTGGTGATCACAAGATGCAAGAATAAACAAGAAAACCGAAAATCTTTCCTACACTAGGCTGGATTGAAATTTTAATTGTAAAAACACAATCATCAGCATGTATATGACGTGAATGATGCAGAAATAAGGGTACGGGGCGGGCCTGAATGATGCAGAATGCGGGAGGGAATCGAGCCGAAAGCCGAAGAAATTCTTTATTGCAAGACAAGCAAGATCCGAGACCTTAGCTGATGGATTAAATAATGAAACGAGAGAGGAAAGGTGGTGGGGAAATGGTTGGAACCGAGAGAATAAAGAGGGATGAAGAGGGTGGCGGTTGGTTTAAAGAATAATAGATATAGGGTCACCACTTGTACAATAATTAAATGGTTAAAAATTCAACTAATGGCCCTTTATTTGTTAATTAAAGTTTAAAAAATATTTAAGCCTAACAAATTTAAAAGTAGACCCATTAAATTCAAACACAATCCCGAAAAATATTTCGTGTTGGAAAGATTTTGAAAATATTAGCCGAAGCCTCAAAAATTCTTCCGATTCGATAAAATTTGCGTACCGTTAAAATTAAAATCCTGCGAGTAAAAATACCCAATAAAATCCCGTTTTTGAAAAATATGCTTAAAAACACCTTATATTAATTAATAAAAATAAATTATGTAATTAAAAATAATTTTCCTGAAAATTCTCCGGTCTTCGTTCCTCGTTCGAGCGCGAAATGAAACTTAACAATCTTTAATGCATGAACCTTTAAAATTCCCAAAATAATTCTACCACGCATGAATTATGCATAAAATATTTAAATACAAATTAATGAAATAAACATGCATTTAATGCTTTAAAACCATTAAATAAAATACCAAAGAAATTTATCCACTACTTGTCTTTAAATAATTAATTAAATTCTTAAACTTTCTTTTACATAAAAAATTAACTTATTATTTAACTAAAATAAATTCTAAGAATGTTTTCTTAAATTTTATCTCAATACTCCAACTCCAGTCCGGCCTCACTTATTTAACTGAAAAAGTAACAATTAAACTACTGCGTAAAATAAATAAATTTAAAGAAAAAAAATTTAAATATTCATGCAGTAAAAATCATTTTAATTTAAATTGGCTTATACTCGGTCCAATTTATGGTTTCTACATTAGACATAATCGTAAACGTAAATAATTTTGCTTAGAGTTTTGTTCAATGTAAGTGGCCCATACACATAAATCGTTTGATCAAACTAAACCACATTACTGGACTGACAGGGATCACCACAGCCCTTGGACTCGATTTCCACTCTTACATAACATAATCTCCCGAAGGAGTTGGAGACGTCCTCGGACACGTTCTTCGGCTTCCGAACCCATAACATAATTTGGCCACAAAACTAATCGCATAGCTCAAAAATAATTATTTTGCACGTGATACATATTTACGAACATCGTGAACTTCGTTGGAATGCCCTGAACATGCTGCCAAAACCTCAATATTTAACTAACTAAACATAGCCCCAAAGATGCGCTCGGACACGTACGATTCCCGAATTAAATTAAATAAAATAACTTACGATTTACCAAACGACTTGGGACTCGAACCATGCTTAGAAAACATCTTAACCTACTGTCCAAGACCCTAAACCAACCCGAACCATGAAAAACCCCTTAAACCATGAACAGCACCCAATGCATGAAAACGACTCATGGAGACGCAATATGACCCATATACGCTTGTCACGACTTCACGCCTAAACCAACGTGAACCGGACCTGAACCAAGCCCTACACTCGAACCTTAGACTCAACTTAAGCCCTTGGTCCAGCCCTTACAGCCCAGACCCATGCCCAAGCCTCACAAAGCCAGCAAGACCATAAAAACTCCTCATGTGAGGGCCAATTCTATACAGCTGTAGTTCTTCTGGTTTCAGCCACCTAGCTACCACTCCAGACCATGAACCATCATAACAAGACTCATCCTAGGACCCTAATACATGCCCCAAACCATAGCCAAGAGCCCTGGTCCAGCCATACGCTGAACCACAAGATCGAACACCTACAACCCCTACGTGCACCCCAATCCTGTGCTGCTGAAGTTTTCTAGTTCCAGCCTTCTATCCAGCCAAACAGGCCATGAACCACCCTATCTAGGCTCACCCTAGGACCCTTAGAGACTGCCCAAACCATATGCCCGAGCCCAGGTCCAGTCCCTGCACTCGTCCAAGTGACCGAACCCAAGAACTACACCCACATGCCACAATTCACGCCTCCTACTTCCCACGCTAAACCAGCAGCTACTGTGTGAAGGCCTATGTTTCCTTGCTTGAAAATTTGCGGAAAAATTA
>NC_133308.1:9906317-9906892 GCF_012295235.1 Primulina huaijiensis | reverse complement strand
TTTTCCGCAAATTTTCAAGTAAGGATTTTTAGGCCTCTACACTTTAGGTACTAGACCTTCATAAAAGTGAGAAACTATTTTCCATGTTTCAAAACCATGATGTGGGCATGTATTAAGTAATTCTTTATATCTATCCTAACATTGATAAAATGTTTCTCCTTGTTTTTGAGAAAAAGTAGTAGTTTGTCTTTTAAAATAGTTTGTTCTATGGGAAGGAAAAGATTTTTTGAGAAATTGTTGTTGCATTTCTTCCCATGATCTTATTGAACTTGATCTCAAATTTTGTAGCCATGTTTTAACTTTATCTTTTAAAGAAAAAGGGAAAAGCTTTAATCGAACTATATCCATGCTACAATTTTGATCATTATAAGTGTTACAAACTTCCTCATATTCTCTTAGATGTAAATATGGATTTTCAGAATATAAGCCATGAAAATTTGGTAAAAATTGAATAATTTGAGGTTTAAAGTTGAAATTAGATGCATCAGGTGGAAAAACTAAACAAGATGGGGCACTAGTTCTAATAGGGTTCATATGGTGCCTAAGTGTTCTTAATTGATCATGTTCTTGATTAT
>NC_133308.1:9837448-9905921 GCF_012295235.1 Primulina huaijiensis | reverse complement strand
AAAAAAACACAATACTTATAAATAAAACATAATTAACAAATATAAACTTAATTTATACCTCCCCGGCAACGGCGCCAAAAACTTGCTACTACTTAAATTATAATTCACCCAAGTGTAGGTTGTTTGCAAGTAATATATTTCGTAAGTACGAGATCGATCCACAGAGAGGTTATTTTAATTTTAAATTTATTAATTTATAGATTATCAAATGTAAGAACGAAGTTTACAAATTATAAATTTTGTCAAGGCTCGAGGATTTATTCTTGGTTTATGCAATATTGTTTAACTAAAAGTAAAACAAAGGAAACCACCATAAATAATGGTTCCAAGAAAATTAAATATTTAAACACACACCTAATATAATATAGTTATCACTATAGAAAATACCAATTCACTGATATTTTATATATGGTACCTATGATTATATATATATTATAACTATATAAATATATAACTGCATAAAATAAATATTAAATTAAATCATTATATTTCATTTAGAACAACCGGCAGAGCCACGCTACTGCCTAAATGNCACCTTGACATCAGGTCAACCATCAAGACCTCCATCAAACTCACCTGCATCCATCACACCTAGCGAGTCTAAAGACTCAACACACCATAATCTTTATAACGAATAATACGTATAAAACCACAAGCAACCGTAAAAATACTTTTACGTAAACATAACATTTTCATGACATGCGTAACATAAACCTCAATCTTTTCCCTTTTTTCCCTCATTTCATAACATAAATCATTTCTCATGTTCATAAACATTTTTTTCCTTTTTATTGAATTCAAATCGTTAATTGTGACTTTCCTCATCCTCAAAAATTCAATGGATCCATCTACATGTAACCACAGTACTGGACGGAGGGGACACCAGCAACACTCTCCCCGATCAACTGGGCCTTGGCCAATCCTCATTGAAAGGAAATACGGTCGTCGGACTCCCTCTAGGGCCTTCTGCCATAAATGGGCTCCCTCTGGGGCCTTTTCCCTCACGATATCCCCATTCTTATCATCATATCATCAATAGTCACAATTACTTCGCATCCTTCAACGTTTTACATTTATATCACTTTATAAAAATCATGCATTTAATATCCTTTTCTTTCAAAAACAAGCATGCAATATATCCTTTTAACTTTATCGTTTCATCATAAATTCCATAAATGAATCATAAAATTCCATAAACCTTTAAAATAAACATTTTTTCATATAAAAATCTTTAAACATTTAAAATAAACATAATAGCATATAAAATAACATTCAGAGCACTGCCATGACGTTTATTAATTTTCGGGTGTAAAATTATCGTTTTATCCCTAGACGTAAAATTTCCCGTTTTTGACTTTTACTTAATTTCCTTGACCCTAACATGTCCCAAATAATTATTTAAGCATAAATTAATTTTCTCATAATTTTATTTCTCTTAAATACTAGACTTTTTAATTAATCTTTAATTTTTTGTTTTTAAGGTGTTTTAATCCCGAATAATTTCAAAATTTAATATAAAATTCCTAAATTTAAAACTTAGACTTTTAATAATTATTTGGCCCTCGTGAACCATGACGCGACCCCTGTGAGCCATGTTTCCAATATTTTTCTCCAAGAAAACCCTTGACCGAACCCTCACCAACAACCCTCGTGCCATCTTGATAATGCATCGAGCCAAGCTCGAGCCGGCCTGAGTTAACACCGAGCCAACCCTTCTTTATTCCCTACTGGACCCTAAGAAACAAAGGTACCTGACCCTAAGTTAGAAACCGAAGCTCCCCACCCTGCACGAGCATGGTCTAGAACCCCTCATGTGAGTGGACTCTATGTTTGTGTGCCTAGGACTCTAGCCATCACCCCAACCCTTGAACCATCCTATTGTGCACCCATCTAGGACTCTAAGGACGCACCCTAGCCCAGCCCGAAGTCCCCAGACCGAGCCATCATCTCTGCTCAAGTCGATGAACCCTACGCGTTTTACATGAAGTTCTCGGGTGGGAGTCCTTGCATGCTAGGACTCCTCCCAGCCATCTCGACTCAGGACCTAGCTTGGCTAGGGCTCTTCCCTCGACTCAACCAGACCCTGGCCGAGCCCTAGCCCCAAGCCGTGACCCAGCCAGGCGCCCAAGTCCAAAAACCGATCACCTAAGTTCCCCTTGACAGAAGTTGATTCCAGCTTGCATTATTCGTGTGTCCAGCGTTTTGGTGATGACTTAGGACTCCCTAACTCGTGTAAAAACATCTCTTGATCATAGCCTAGGTCATGACAGCCCCTTAAACACATGAAAACGTGAATTTAGATCATAGAGTCATAAGTTTATCCCATGTGCATGCCATATTACGAAAATATTAACAAGAACACCATGCTTTTCATAAAAACAAAATTTAAAACAATAATACGATGTGATAGACGAGAAAATGAGATGTATGGCGCGCCTTTGCGTAATTCACGCACGAATTTACGTTGACGATGAAGAACGATGACGAGGAGGGCCTAGGCTTGAATTTTCTTTGAATGCTTCGATTTTTCTCTACCAAATATTGTGTGTGCTTTGTGTTTTCTGATGGTGAGATTTCGTGTGGCTTGAGGGGAAGGGGGCGTGGGGTTTATGAGGGTTTAGAGTAGTGTTTTAACTTATAAATATTTAACTAAACCAATAATAAGGCTTAGGCCGATTAAGTAGGTACTTTAGGCCCATTAGCGTTTAATTAAAATATTAAAAATAATTTTGTTTAATAAAGTTTGTAAATTTATTAGCCGAGTTGTCAAAACGTTTGTATTTTATTTGAAAATCAACACCGATAAAATTTACGTCCCGGCGTATAAAATCACCTCAAAACCCCTTATTTTCAAAAATATGAAAAAGCATCACCCATATTTTAAATAATTAAAAATAATTATTTAATAAAAACATTGTACGTTTTTCAGCCCTCGGTCTCCGTTTCTCGATCTCAACTCGAATACCCCTTTAAAAATTCATTTTAATTCATATATGTAGAAAAACTACTAAAACATCATGTAAACATGTCACATAATCAATTTAGTAATAGAAATCATTTAATTACTCATTTTTCATATTTCTTAGATTTGCATGCATTTAAATTACGTCGTCTTAATTTTGGACCTTAATGAATATTCATGAAAAGTTATTTTATTAAAAGCATTATCATTGTTGCTTGTGGATGTATATATTACTTGCTATCATGGTTAAGGGTTGCTGAGTCATTAGATTCACTAAATGTGAATGATGCAGGTGAGAATAACTTTGACGATGATGGAGGACTTGATGGTTGAACTAAATGGACTGATGATGCAAATAATCCGAGGACCTTTGCTAGTTTTTCTGCATTAGTATGATTTTAAATATTTTATGATCTTTTATGCTTTTGAGTGATTTTTGAGAAGATTTAATATATTTATGCTACTTTTGAAAAATGCTAGTTTTAGATTTGGTTTGACGGTTTACGATTTTGTGGGTTGCACTACGTTGGGATTTTGAGTAAAATAATTAGTTTGTGAGTTTATTTTAAATCATGCAAAGCATATTCATATATGTATAATGGTTCGACCGAAAATATTTTAAGAAAAAAATTTCTAGTATATTTTAATAAAAAAACGAGTAGTAGACGTTTCATTCACTATTTTGAAATTTCAAATTCGGGGTAAAATTAGATGCAGTTTTCAAAAATATTTGTCTGCATAATTTGTAGATCTCAAGGAATTGAGTCGGCCCTTAAATTTCTGACCGTGTGTGGAGGACAGAGCTCGGCTACACGCCTTAACGGTCCCTGATGAATGAAATTTTTGTTTCCGATGTTTTCTGCATTGATTGTAGGCCATAATTTCAAATTGCAGAATTTTTTAAATTGTATATGAATTTCTGTGAAAATATTTTGGAAACCCAAGTCATTTAGCCACAAAATTGAGTTGGTTAAAGGTCAACGTTGATGCATTCGTTTTAAAATCATGCACACTGATTTTGAACTTAGTTATAAAAGATAAAATGTTCTCGTGATGTATTGTATACAAAAAGTCCTGCTTATAGTAGGAAACATTAACGGAAGTGACATTTTGTCGCCTGCCAAAACCTATAGAAGGCCAGCATGCAAATATGCAAGTCTGGGAAAAATGAGATTTGAATTTTGAAAAAATTTCAATACAAAAATTATAGAACTTAACAAAATATACGTACTATGAAAATTTCATATTTTTGGAAATGATTTCGAATTATTATGATTTTTCTTGAAAAATTCTATGTCGTACAAAATCAATTTTGACCATAGTTTGTATTTAGGCAAATGAAATATCTAGTAGCATTACTAACACATAAAGTAACACCAATTTATCGATAACAGAAAAAATTGAAGTTGTCTAAGATAAAACAATCAAAACCATAAGTCAGAAATATGATGTTTACTACCAATTTCTTTAATAATAGCCATTGACATTTGGCTTGGAATTTACAATAAATTATATCAACAATTATATTTATATTCCATGTCACATTGTGCATTTTTAAAATTTAATTGGTCATATTGAACTACGTATTTGATTGTTTGGTATGTTTGATTCCTGATTAGTTGTTAAACAACTACTGAATTAATGAATGATTGGAGCCTCGACAGCAATCAATATACCAGATTTCTGTTCCACTGGACAATGTGATTTCGGCCTGAAAAGTGTGTACAATGCACAACATATTACCTATCCAGGTATGTGGTTCATCTGAACAACGTGACATCGATCCTGAAATATGAGTTCACCTTAACTCGTAAATGATCGATTGTACAGAATCTTTTATGGTATGTGGGGAAAAGTGTTCCACCGAATTTTGGTAGGAGCCATCTCGTTAACTTACGTTATTAATTTAGAATCCAAAACACTCACTGCTTTATTCTAAAACCGATTTCAGTCTCACAATCATAACATATTGAAATTTTGTACTGATATATTATTATTTGACTTGATGTATCATTAACTAACCCGAGTTATTGCCCTCACTAAGTTCTAAAAAATTGAAACCTCTTTTTTCTTTCCATTTATATGTAAATTCCAAATACAGGAGAACTAGAGCCACTTCTCAAACAAAATAAGGCAAATCTGTTGAATAAATCATGTTATGTCATATTATGTCGTATTATTGTTTTGGCTGGCATTGTTGTGACTATACATTGTAATTAAATAAAATATATGCACGCTTCCGTTATTATTAGTTTGTTTAATTAAATTACAAGTCAAGGGTCACACCTATTGTTTTAAAAATGATTTATACCCATTATTGATAAAATGAAGATTTTTTTGTAGACTACAGTCCCATGGTTTTTCCCTATTTGGGGTTTCCACGTAAAAAATTTTGTGTACTTTTTCTCCATACTTATTATCATGATTCATATCGTAGAAATACTTTGATCCAAATTATCACTAAAGAGAAAAGAATCAACGCTTCTTCCGAAGAAATACCATTTAATTTTGTCATATTTCCCAACAACATCTTACTTGTTCTTGAATCTTTATGACTTTATGTGAGACTAGGTAGGCGGCCCATTTGTTTTATTTTTGTATGCATATATATACTTTAGCCATTTTTGTACGGGCTTGAGCCAAACTAATTAATATATTATGTAAAATCATAATCCATAAGCATCCATAATCATTCCAATCCATTTAAATCTCAATCTTTCGACCGAATTCTCAATAAAAAAATTTACCGACTTTTACATCTTCCCCAATTATGCAATTAATAGGTTGATTCCCATGATTATGTGGATTCTTGAATTATAAGCTTCCCGAGTTCTATGCTCGGAGGTAAGTGTGATCCAACCTAAAAAAAAAAAATTATATTATCCCACTTCAATTTAGTTTTTATGGAACGTGGATCCCAGGTTTTGTTGGTGTGCTGTTGAATTTTTATTTTTGAGTTGTTTATCCAAGATTTATGTGAGCCTGTGGGAGATTGAGAATATTTTTTTAATTTAAATTTTCATTCACTTTGTTGGTTTGTTTACATTATATATGCATAATTCCTTTAGCAATTTTAATAACATAATTTCGGATTCCGACAATTGAATTATACAGATTTGATAAATATTTTAGCAGTCATAGTCAAGATTTATGTGGACTTTGGGCGATTGATGATTTCATTGTCACAGTCATGATTGATAATTTCATAGTAGTATAAGATTGAGAATAGTCTTAAATGAGCTAGCTATGTTGTCGATTGAGAGAGAAATAATTCGAAAACTGGATTATACAGATTTGATAAATATTTTTTGTTTCTAAAACAACAAGATGAATAATATTTATGTAATTATTTGAAATATTTGTTCGCTGGTTATTGATGTAATATATTATTTTTGATATAGTTATGTATTTACAAACTGAATTTTACATTTATTTACCGGATTAAGAGGCATGTACTCATTATGATCAACCAAAGAAAGGAAGAAAAAGTACTCAAGCTTGTTTGAATAGAACATTTTGAACACATGTATTAAATATTAAATTTTCAACTCTGTTTTTTCCCCAAAAATCGAATGATATGCATTTTTATGCTAAAAACTAAGGGTACAATGATAATTTAATTAAAATTCATAAAAGCATTGAGCTCTGTACCTTTTTTCTCTCACAATCGGGTAAAATATGAGTTAAAAGTATTACTTTGATAGTGTTATATATAGATGCTTGATTTGGTATTAGTATCATTAATAAATCAATGTAATCTTGTATTTAATATCACACTGTCATGTAATTTGAACTTAACAAAGATCTTAAAGCAGTGTTTGCAAATATTTTTTAAAATAATTATGAATTTTTTTTTACAACATGCAAATTTATAAAAGAAAATTTCATAATAATTTTTTTATGCATATGTAACACTACATAAGAACACAATTCTTTGATTAATCGAATGACAATTTTGAATAAATTTTATGACTCTTATTAAATGATCCAGTTATAAAAAGTATGTCCACGGAAACTAAAATAAGCAAGAAAAGAAAAAGCACAAGATTGTTTATGTTGAAGTACCGTTTTTCTCACATCCAAAGCGCAACAAAAATTTTAAATTTTTTGTTTTGATATTCAAAACGTTCGTTGGACATCGTATGATATAAATCATTCATAGGGTGTCTAGATCTGATTTATTTTTGCGTATTTAATGTTGGCTCCAACTGTGTAGGTTTTTAGGCGAGAATATCTATTCTTGTAAATCCTTACGAACTTTCTTTAGCCTCTTAATCAGGTGCACGATCAGAAACTTTGTTCCTCGTATAGATCGCATTAGAGATCTAAACGAAATTTTTGTCGAGATTGGATCGTCGGAATTTCAGAAATTCGTTGCGGTGGATGAGTGGTCAAAATATGCCCTGCAAAAATATGGGGTAACCTAAATTTTGTGAGAAGGAGAGAATGAGAGGTAAAAAGTTATGTGTGTCATTCAACTATTGAATACGCATATATTAAAAGTCTCTCCTTGATCTAATTAAGAGTCTCAATTTTTCACTATGCCGTTTTTCATAATTCAAAGACTCTAATGCATTTAATTTCTACTCTTGAAAATATCATGCATAATTAAATTGTTATCAACTTTTGATAATATATATATATATATACACACACACACATATACACACACTTTAAATTAAATAGTTTTCATGTAATTATTCAATCAATTAATTAATATATTCTAAACTCTTCTAGAATGTTTCATGATAATTTTGCACTTAATAGTCAATATTATTAATTTATTATTTAATTAATACATTCTAAATTTATTAAATAAATAATTGTTAACTCATTATATCCTCGATCGACGATCAGACATCATCGATGTATCGATGGAATAAATCTTGTTCATATAATAAAAGCTGAAAATTTCGGAACAAAATTTTTCACCGATCAATTTTTGGCAGCTGCCAATTTTGTGAACTCATTCACTAAAACAAGTAATTCAACTATCATCACTTAATTAACAGTTAAGCTAACATCCACAACAATCATTATGTGAGGATCCGGATTTTTCGAAGCAAATCACCTCAAAAAGCTTGGAAAGTAGCTCAAAAACAAACCGATGCAATGCAAAACCATAAGATTTAAAGGGACGTCGCTCGGAAGTGGAAACCTTGAGTTCACAAGCTTAAACCCTCAGCTCAAAGAAGCTCATTGATTCTCGAGAAGAAACCTCTAGCTTACAAGCTAAAACCCACACTCCAGGAAGCTTATTTGATTTTTGGGGGGAAACCCCTAGCTCATGAGTTCAAACCCCCACCTCAAGGAAGTTCGTTAATACTTGTCCTAAAGAAGTCAAAAAATCAGTCATGAGAGGAGCTAAAAATGGGACATAATTAATGTGTAAGTAGTGACTTTTGAGTACACCAAGGTAACCCTTGGTTTTGGATAAACTTTGACTATTTGGAGGCTAATTGGACTATCACCCTTGGGCATTTGAAGAGGAAAATTTCGGCTGAATGGAGGCGAGGGAAAAGTCACTTTTTTACCTATAAATACCTTATGTGTTGAAGCAAACAACACACTCAAATTCCTCTCATTTCTCTCCAAGATTTCGGCCAAGGAAAGGAAGTAAAAGAGGCTTCGTACGATCATTTCAAGCCTAAAAAAAAAAGTCAAAGTGCAGCTAAAATAACTCCAAACTTTGCTCAAGGAATCGACAAAGTGCTTGTTAGAGTAGGTGCACGTCGAGCCAAGTGTTGGCCGAGTGTTTACAATGAAACTCTATGTATAAACAGTCTTTATTTTAATAATATTTGAAATTATTGTTTTGGCACTTTTTTATCTGTATACCCATGCATGTTGCATAGATAAAGTCCTTGAATATACAAATAGTAAAAAGAATATGAGATACTCATATGATGAGTATCATGAAACTCATATTTGCAATACTGTATATTCTAAACAGTTCCTAGTCGATTCAGCCGCCACTAAGAAGGATATAGGCCGCTCGAGTTCGAGACTAGTATCTGCGATGTGAGTACCATGTTTCATTGGTAGGGGGACATTGTGATGTCCGAGCATGCAGATAGGTGCTCCTGGTAGAGTGCACTGAACAATCCTCCGTAAAGGAATTTTCAAGTGATTCTCACTTATTAAGTGGAAACGTCTTAGTTTATGGTTGTACACCATTAGTCTTTATGACCCGGAACAACATTGAGACTCTATATGCTAGCATTGCACTTTGACTTGTTTACCGACTCATATGGGGTCATCAGGTGGCAAGGTTAGGTGTTTTGTCGAAACATATAGGAGTCGATGCATTGTAGTCGGGGATTCACCACTTACCTTCGGGTATGAATATCCTATGTGTATGTAGTATGATATCTCTAATCAGAGTGTTGGTGGTAATTATGAAAGTGGCTTCATAGATTACACCATCGATGCAACTACGACATGACACATAGTATCGATTCATTGACAACTCTCAATATACCAATGGCTGTCTAATCGGTCGGGATATATGAGTTGAAGGGACCGTATTGTACGCTAACCATAATTGAATTGTTCTTGCAGGCACTATCATTTGATACCTAGGGAATCATGTAAGCGATGCTGTTAGGCGTTTAACATGATTGGTTGGGTACTATCAGACTTGAGTTCTGACGTTCTTGTTATCAAGGAGTTGATAATTAAGAATGGAGCAATTGGGGTATGCTCGTATAAGGACATGTTTAGTCCGAATCACATGGAGATGTGAACCCACGACCAGTTGTATCAATGAACCATTGAGGGCCACACAGGTACTAGCTTTCTAGATCCCGTTGAGAAGTAAAATAGTTTAATGTGTTGAACGGCTTATAAAGGAGTTTATAAGCGCAAGGAAAAATAGAAATATGACTTCTATGAGGGAAATGTAACTTTTAATTTGTGGAAGTGTTCCTAAATTAAAATTTGGTCAAATAAATAATGTATTTGAAAATTGTGATTTTCATAAACATTATTATGGACTAAATTAAATTAATTCAAGTGTTGAATTAATTAAACACTAGTGGACCTAGTAGAGTCCAAATAATTAAATTAATTTTTTGAATTAATTAAATAACATTGGGTCTTGTAGAGCCCAATTGGAATAATTATTTAACTAGTGGGCTTGAGTAAATTCAAGTAAATTTAATTGGTCTCAAATTTGTTTGAGACAATTTAAATAAAAGTCCATGGGCCTTGTAATTGTTACAAGTCCAAGTAGAAGACATGCAAAGGAGGTGAAGGGTTGGAGGCAACTTTTTAATATCCAAGGCATGGCATGCACATGCTTAACTCAACTTTTTCATACACCAAGAAAAACACTCCTCCCTCTCTCCTACACATAGTTGGCCGAAATTTTCAAGTATCATTCCCTTCAATTTTTCTTCTTCAATTGTTGAGGAAACACTCTCTTCTCAAAAAAAAAATCCTCTTATTTTTCTAGTGCAAAATAAGAGGGGTTCTAGCTTGCAAGTGGTGGGCCTAATTTTGGAGCAAAGAGAGCTTGAAGATAGTCATCTTTCAAGAGCTTAGTTGTATATCAACTAAGTTGGAGCCATCATCAATCCATTGTGATTGATAGGTAAATTTTCTAAAACACCCTATGTATGACATATTTTGTGTTTTCGTATTTGCTACACATTATAGCGTTGAGGTGTTCGGTTTTGATTGTTCTTGTTGAAACAAATATTTTGAGACTTCCGTTGCGCAACCGGGCACCTTAAACGACCCCTTTCAGTGCTGTCCAAGTTCGACTAAAGTTCGTCCAATTTGTGATTAAGTTCGGGCCGCAGAATTGAATCAAGGGTAAGTGGGCTTTATATATATATTCCTTTGTAAGTTAACTTTTGCATAAGTATTTCCACGAGATACTTGTAAGTGTGTCCAATTATTTTGGAAAAATGCTAAAATATCTTTTAAAATCTCGATCGATGTACAGTAAGTTCATTCTGTTTTTGATTTTCTTTGATTCTGTTGAGTCCATTCACCTTTTTGATAACTGCTGTTTGATAAATCTGATTAAGTGGTACACTGTTACGACTCGAGTTGGATATGAAACAAAGATTGTAAATTCGGTCTGGCCCCCATCAGTGGGTATAAAAATATGTTCTGTCTGGCCTCCATCAGTGGGTATAAAACTGTGTTTTGACCTCACCGCTTAGAGGACTAACATATAGGGGACAATTTAACCATGGATAACTAATGAATAACAGTGTTTAGTTTGTTCTAATTTGATCTGTTCTGATTCATTCTGATAGCTATGTTTCACTTTTCGATTTTGATTCTGTTATGATATAATAAGTCGATATAATAAGTTTTTAAAATCTATTTACAATATGGACATTAAATCTATCTCTATATGTATTTGTGATAATCGATCGACCCCCAATTGCTGAGTGTTTCTCAGAACACTCACCCCTTATATATTTCCCAGATAAGAATGAGGAGCAACTGAATGATGAAGAATAGGAAACGGTCTCGGGTTAGTAACAAGAGTGAAAGACAAAAGATAATTCGTTTACTTTCAGTATTACAATTTTTGTATTTCCCTTCCGCAATACTATTGATGTAGTTTCCATTCCATTTTCATTTTATAATAAAATATTTATTTATGAAAAAGACTGGTTTTTGGCTACGAGCTTTATTGTTATATAACAATGTTAGATGTCACCGACGCCTTGGTCTCGGGGCGTGACACATTACGTGGAATCCACTTATAAACTTATTTATAAGCAATCTGTTTGATCTCAATCAAACTATCAGCCAGATTTGACAAATTGAATATGACTATCTTAACAGGAACACAAAATATGATACGTTTGTGACCCTCAATAGTTCAGAGATACCACTAGCCGTGGGTTCACAACTTCATTGTGATTCAGAATAACATTTAATCTTATTTAGGAACGCTTATTAGTCTCATTATTTTCTTCAACCCTTTGATGAAGAACGTTAGAACTCAAGTCTGATTGCAGCCATTTTATCAAAGTAAAAGCGTCTAGTAACATCGCACCATGATCCTCTAGGTATCATTGATAGTGCCTGCAAATATATTAAGTTATGGTTAGTGTACAGTACGATCCCTTCAACTCATATATTTCGATTGAATATGCAACCATTGGTATATTGAGAGTTGCAAATGAATCGATAACGATGCGATATATATTTGAGTAATAATAGTGACATCGTATGTGCAAATAGGAAAAAACCTTTCGCCAACGTACATTTATTGCTTTGGCCAGAAACTTCTTGCACTACTAACTCATCAGATCACATAGGATATCTTCACCCCTAGGCAAACGTTGAATCCCCGACTACAATGCATTGGATCCTACATATTTCAAAAATACACCCAATCTCGTCATCTGATGACTCTCAATAGAGTCGGTAAACGGATCAAAGTGCATGATAGTATGTAGAGTCTTCACCGTGTCTCGGATCAAAGAACTAATGGTGTACGACCATAATCAAAGACTAATCTATTTGATAAGTTATAAACACTTGGAACGTTCGAGGGAGGGTTGGTCAATGTATCATCAAATGATCACTCATCTGTATGAATGCACATATCCATGTAATTACCAATGAAACATGAAATGCAAGTCTCAAGATCGAGTGACCTTTATCCTTATTTTAGGCGACTTAATCTACTAGGAACCATTTTATAATATACAATAATCTTCCTAATGAGTTTCATAATCTTACGCTAAGAGGCAGACCTCATGATAATTACTGTTAGGATCGGTTGGGTGAGTGAAAGTGTTTAGAAGGGGGGTTGAATAAAAAATTTGCGATTTTTCAAGTCTTTTCGAAAGAGTGAATCAGTTTAGTGATAAACTGAATTTAATAATCTTGTTGTCAATGTTGATCAGTTAACTTAGAAAGTGCGAAAACAAACTGAAAAACAGATTGAATACTTGAAAATAAAGAACACAAAGTTTTGTGGATGTTCGAAGACTTCAAATACTTCTACGTCACCTCTTCTATCTCAAGGATAGGATATTCACTAAAATACTTTTATTAATTACAACAACTGTAATAACTCACTTCAGTTTGGACTTAACAATGCCGAACTGAAACTCTTAGTATCAATACAATATTATCAGTGCGCAACTGATATGTTTTTCCAAATACAACTGATCTAAAAAGATCGAATATAATGACAGTAAGTGCCTGTGCTAGTGCTCAAAATATAGCCTTAAAGCTATAAATAACTGTGATAGGAGTGAGCTTCTTGTAACTGATCTTTGAAAGCTTTTAACTCAAAAATGAATGTGCGCGCAAAAGTCTTCTTCTCAGCTGATCTTCTTGGCTATTTATAGGCTTTGCTTCCCAACGGTAACATTGAATGTGTTCAAATAAATACATCTGTTGATTTGTCCTTAGTAGACACGTCATCATTCTTCTGACAATCGTACATTGTGGCATTCTGATATGCAGTGCTCCCACTACAAGTTGCAGTCTGCTCTTGTACAAATTGTCGCTTGATAGATACGCTCTTTAACTGATGACATGTAGAGCCCAAAATCGATACACGTAAACCAATGTGTTTATTAAATTGTTAAATTATTTATTTAATTTTAAAATGATTTTAACGATGCGTGATTAATGATTTGCATTAATTTAAATTATTACATGTTTATTTGATGCACGTTAAAACGTTTTCTTGAGTTTTATGTTTCTGGAGAATATTCAACACGGAATCGGGAAAAGAGACCGGAGACGATTTAGGCGATTTTGAGTAATGTGATATTTTAATTCAAGTCAAGAAAATTGATATTTTAAATGATTTATAAAATTTTAAGTATTTTAAAGCCTAAATTAATTTATTAGTGATTTTAAGATTTTAAACTTTTCAAATACTAATTTGAATAGTTGGGGATTTTAAATCTTGAAAATTTGGTACTTAATTATTTTATTAAAACTTTGAGTGAGATTAAATATTTAGATTAGTATTATTTTATCATTAATTATTTACCTAAGCTTGTCTTTAACCCTAATTAGTAATTAAGCATATTTTTTTTTACCTAAACTATTACACACTCACGCACACACACCACACACACACACACACGTTGGATTTGAAGGGGAAAAGCTAGGGTTTTTGAGCCTTCTTTCAGCAGCCACCATCTCAAACCCTTTCCCTTGCAAATTTCTAGAGATTTACGTTCTTTTTCGACCAAGAATCGTGTAGCAAGCTTCTCTCGGTCATCCCCTGCAATCCACCGCGTCGGTATTCATTACCTTCGTGCGTTTTAATGCAAATGCATGTATATTCTTTTATTTTTCTGTAACGATCTTGTCATAGTAAATATTTTGATTCATATTGTATGTAATAATCCGTTTATGTTGTGCAAAGTTTGAGCAATGATGTTTGAAACGATTTTGGAACAACTTTTAGATCTCAAAAACCGAATCTGCTGTAATTTCGAATTCTGCCAACTTTTGATCGGTTTTCTGGAAAAACTTTCAACATATAAAATGTAGTACTTTTTTATATCTTCTATTTGACAGTAAATTTTTATTTTTCGACAAGAGACGAGTGAGTTATGATCATTTTCGTGTGATTGTTGAAACTGTTCCAAAAATGTGTTTTTCTTGAGGATTTTCGAGTTCCAAGCTTCGTTGGGGACTCTTTAGTTGCACAGTGCCCGAGCGATAAGATGTTACCGCCCGAGCGTCAGGCCTTCTGGACGGGCGCGCTAGAGCGGTAAGATATTACAGCCCGAGCGCCAGGCATTCTGTAAAAAAAATGTTTTAGCTTGTGCAACAGTCGGCCAAGTGAGGTCCAACGAAGCCCTCAATACTATATAAGTATGTTCGATGTGCAAAGGAAAATGTTTTATGTTTTTGAGGTATGCGAATTGTCTTGTGACAAATTATGAACAGGTTTGGAAGCCGGAGAATGTGTCCGAGGACCTCTCCACCCCGGTAAAGCATGACCGGGTTTTGATCAGGATTGGAAAGCGGTAAAGCATGACCAGGGACCAATCCACCCGGTAAAACATGACCGAGGATCTTATGTATGTGGGAGTGGACGCTCGATCGAAAGGCTGTGATGATCCCTGTCAGCCTAGTACTATGGTTTAGTCTGATCAGGCGCATTATGTTATGGGTCACTTGCTTTGAAACATATCTCTACGCAAAATGATGATGATTATGCATGTTTATGTATGTATGATGCAGCACGTTTATGAAAATTTTTATGAGATGATGGCACGTCTATGCTTATGTAAGTATGTTTATGTAAGTATGTTCAGAGTTTAAGTATGTATGGGCTACATTAAATATGTGGTTTTATTATCTATTACTTGCTATTCTCAGTTTATACATATTGAGTCTTTAGACTCACTAGAATTGATCGATGCAGGTGAGGACGAGTATGAGGAGGCTAGAGGTGGGGACCAGTTAGTTGGCTCGGACGGTGTGGAGGCCTAACCCAAGGATCGCTTAAGTTTTCAAGAATATTTATGCGCGTTAAATTCATTTACTCTGATTTTCAGGAAATTACTTCACGTTGTTTAAACAAATACTTGTTGCAAGCTCTTTTACCTTTCAAATATTTAGAAAATCATTTTATTTGTATTTTTTTGAGAGATTATTACTTATTTAAGAAAAAATTTTATTTTCCTCAAATTTTAAAGTAGTTCCACAAATTTTAAACTAGTTTGAGGTTACGGTACGTCATAGTTGGTATCAGAGCGGTGTTCTTATAAAGGGTTATGCCTACTGCCAGTTGCGAGATGCTCACGAAGTCACGCCTCGAGTCTTTAAATTTTAAAGTTTTAAAATTTTTTCATGTAGTAAGCATCAAGGTCATGATTTCAACATGTGCATGTTTAAGTTCGATTTACGTTCATCTTATGATGTGGATATTATGTTCTTGCATGTTGGTTTACGTGTTGAATAAATTGTGGAACAGTATGCCTTATAGACTTATGATAGCACGTGGAGAAGGTGAAGAGGATAGAGAGGCTCGGGATGGGGACAATATTTGTACGACGAGAAATTCCAGATATTCACTGATCACAAGAGTTTCAAGTACTTCTTCACGCAGAAAGAGCTGAACATGAGACAAAGACGGTGGTTGGAGTTAGTAAAAGACTACAATTGTAAAATTAGCTGCCATCCAGGGAAAGCTAATGTTGTAGCAGATGCTTTGAGCAGGAAAGTAGAAGTTGAAGCACAACTGTCAGTGCAGAGATCTCTTCAATCAGAGATTCTGTGGTTTGGCCCAGAAGTTTATCCTAAAGACAGAGCTCCCAAGTTGTCTAATCTGACAGTTCAGTCTTCTTTGCTAGACCATATTCGTAGAGGTCAGCCTTCAGATGAACAGTTATAGAAATGGAGACTAAAGGATAAACCAAGGGTAGTGCACTCTACGCAGTGTCCGATGGTGTTGTGAGGTACAGAGGAAGGACGTGGGTGCATAGTGTTGATTCGATCAGAGAGGATATTTTGACAGAGGCACATACATCTCCGTATTCCATCCATCCAGGGGGTACCAAGATGTACAAGGACTTACAGATGCTGTATTTGTGGCAAGGGATGAAGCGTGACATTCGCCGATATGTATCTGAATGTCTCACTTGTCAGCAAGTGAAAGTAGAGCATCAGAGGCCAGCAGAGATGCTTAAGCCGTTCCCTATTCCCCAGTGGAAATGGGAGAATATCATCATGAATTTCGTTGTCGGATTACCGAGGTCAGTCAGAGGATCTCATGCCATTTGGGTTATAGTGGATCGACTTACTACATCGGCACACTTCTTATCGGTGAAGACGACTTTCTCCATGACTCAGTATGCAGAGCTCTATATCCGAGAGATAGTCTGATTGCACGGGATCCCAGTTTCTATTGTGTCTGACAGGGACCTGAGATTCACATAGTCCTTTTGGAAGAGTTTACATGCAGCTATGGAAACGAAGTTGCTATTCAGTACGGCATTCCACCCTCAGACAGATGGCCAGTCTGAGTGAGTGATTAAGATATTGGAAGATTTGTTCCGAGCATGTGTGATCGATTTCCATGGGAGTTGGGGATCGAAACTACCCCCAGTGTAGTTTTCCTACAACAGCAGTTTTCAATCATCTATAGGTATGGCTCCCAACGAAATACTGTATGGAAGGAAATCCAGATCGCTGATTCATTGGGATGAATTCAATGAGAGATCAGAACTTGGCCCAAAAATTGTTCAGCAGACTGCAGACGTGGTGGTCAAGATCCGAGACAGGATGAAGACCGCCCAGAGTCGCCAAAAGAGTTATGCTGACAAGAGAATAAGGAATCTTGAAGTTACTGTAGGAGATCACGTATGCGTGAAGATAGCACCCATGAAGGGTGTTATGAGGTTTTGGAAGAGAGGCAAGCTGAGTCCGAGATTCATTGGGCCATTCAAAATTCTTGACCGAGTTGGGACACTTGCTTATCGTGTAGCCCTACCGGCGAATTTGGCCTGAATACACAATGTATTCCACGTTTCGATGCTAAGGAAGTATACGGCAAATTCTTATCATGTCTTGAATTTTGAGCCATTGCAGCTTGCTCCAGATCTGTCATATGAAGAAAGACTTGTCCGAATTCTAGACAGACAGGAGCGGAGACTTCGAAACAAAATGACCAAGTTGGTCAAAATCCAGTGGCTGAATCAATCAGTGGAGGAGGCCATTTGGGAGGCCGAAGCAGATATGAGAAGTCGCTACCCGGAGTTGTTTGGTAAGAGTTAATTTCGAGGACGAAATTTATTTAAGTGGGGGAGGAATTGTAGAGCCCAAAATCAGTACACGTAAACCCATGCATTTATTAAATTTTAAATTATTTATTTAATTTTAAAATAATTTTTAACGATGCATGATTTATGATTAACATTATTTTAAATTGTTACATGTTTATTTGATGCACATTAAAACGTTTTTTTGAGTTTTATGTTTCAGGCGAATATTCGATACGAGATCGATAAAAAAGACCGGAGACGATTTAGACGATTTTGAGTAATGTGGTATTTTAATTCAAGTCAAGTAAATTGGTATTTTAAATGATTTATGAAATTTTAAGAATTTTAAAGCCTAATTTAATTTATTAGGTGATTTTAAGATTTTAAACTTTTCAAATACTCATTTGAATAGTTGGGGATTTTAAATCTTGAAATTTTGGTAGTTAATTATTTTATTAAATCTTTGAGTGAGATTAAATAATTAGTTTAGTATTATTTTATCACTAATTATTTAACTAAGCTTGTCTTTAGCCCTAATTAGTAATTAAGCAGATTTTTTTTAACTAAACTATTGCACACTCACCACACACACGTGTTGGATTTGAAGGGGCAAAGCTTGGGTTCTTGAGCCTTCTTTCAGTAGCCACAATCTCAACTCCTTTCCCTTGCAAATTTCTGGAGATTTACATCTTTTTTCGAGCTAGAAACGTGTAGCAAGCGTCTCCTAGTCATCCCCCTCAATCCACCGCGTCGGTATTCAATACCTTCGTGCGTTATAACACAAAGACATGTATATTCTTTAAATTTTTCTAGTCGATCTTCTCATAGTAAATATTTTGATGCATATTGTATGTAAAAATCCGTTTATGTTATGCAAAGTTTGAGCAATGATGTTTGAAACGATTTTGGAACAATTTTTAGATCTCAAAAATCGAATCTGCTGTCATTTCGAATCCTACGAACTTTTGATCGGTTTTCTGGAAAAACTTGCAACATTTAAAATGTAATACTTTTTGATATCTTCGATTTGACGGTAAATTCATAATTTTTGGACAAGAGACGAGTGAGTTATGATCATTTTCGTGTGACTGCTCAAACTTTACAAAAAATGTATTTTTCTTGAGGATTTTCGAGTTGCAGGCTTCGTTGGGGACTGTTTAGCTGTGCGGAGCCCAAGCGGTAAGATGTTAGCGTCAGGCCTTCTGGACGGGTGCGCTCGAGCGGTAAGATATTACCGTCCGAGCGCCAGGAATTCTGAAAAAAAAATGTTTTAGCATGTGCAGTAGTCGCACAAGAGAGGTCCAATGAAGCCCTCAACACTATAAAATATGTTCAACGTGCAAAGAAAAATGTTTTATGTTTTTGAGGTATGCGAATGGTCTTGTGACCAATTATGAACGGGTTTGGAAGTCAGAGAACGTGTCCGGGACCTCTGCACCCCGTAAAGCATGACCGAGTTTTGATCAAGATTGGAAAGCGGTAAAGAATGACCAGGGACCAATCCACCCGGTAAAGCATGACTGAGGATCTTATGTATGTGGAAGTGGACGCTCGGTCGAAAGGCTGTGATGATCCCTGTCAGCCCAGTACTGTGGTTTAGTCTGATCAGGCGCATTATGTTATGGGTCACTTGCTTTGAAACATATGAAGGATCGAGTGTGCTAGTGCCTTCGAAAGCATTTCGAATACTATATTCTCCAATGAGCTGCAATAGCTCGTGGTTTAAGAATATTAACACTGATGAATTAAATCGAGTTTGGTTTAAAACCAAGCGGAAGAAACTCGAAGTAATCCTTCGTGAAGAAGACTGTTATTAGAAAACAGTTTAACTTATGTAAACTGAATAACCGAAGAAAGACATATTAGTTTTTGCATTCTTCAGTTCAGTTATGGTGACAACTGAACTGACGAGTGCGCTAACTGATCGAAACTATTTTAAAACCGAAGTTAATCAGTTAAATACACAAAATATGTTTATGGATGTTCAGAGACTTCAACTGCTCCTACGTCACCCCTTCTACCATCACGGGTAGGTTCCACTAGAAGACTTTGATTTATACAACACTTTGTACAAACCTGTTGGAAACTTAATTTCGGCTGTTTGACAAACCATTTATCTACGGAACGAACTGATCAAGTATTCGTATTAAGCAACTGAAGTATCACGTGAAGTATCAAGGCAACCGAATCCAGCTGAACTGAACTTTCGAAGTTAACTGACTGATCAGTTGGACCTAACTGGATTTCTGAAGACAGCTGACTGATCAGTTGAAAACTGATCAGTTGATTCACTCAGCGCAAGCTTATCAGCTACTTTCATCAGCTGATCGCTCAGCCTTAACATGTCATCAAATGAAAGGGATGTTCAACCGATATCAGTATAAGCAGACTGCAACTCGTAGTGGAACGCCGCATTTCAGAGTCTACAGTGTACGATTGTCAGAAGAATATCGACGTGGTAAATCAACGGATATAAAATTCAAATATTATATCAAGTTACCGTTGGAAGAGAAGCCTATAAATAGGCGAACAGAGCAGCTGAAGCATACGATACACAAGAACTACTATTTTACTCAAGCTGTTACTCTGCTGAAATCAAAAGCTCACTCTCTTACTAAGTTCTATCTGTAGCATTCAAGGCTACCATCTTTGAGCTTGTTAGCACACTGTAATCTCTGCTATATTGTTAAGTTGTGCTAAGATCAGTCACGAACTGAAATAGCCTGTCGTAACTAAGAGTTTCAGTTGTGGCATTGTTAAGACCTAACTGAAGTAGGTCAGTGTTGTCACTTTGATTGTTGCACTCCCAAGAGCAGGTTGTCCACAAGTAGTATAATTCGGTGAGTCCGATATCGTATCCACAGGGAAGCTAAGGTAATTACAAGTCCACTACAATGTCTTTTTGTTTTGTTTTTGTTTTTGTTTCTTTTTAATTTTAATTGTTTGAATCTTTAATGGGTAAATTTTAATTGTTCAAATTTTAATTTAAGTAGTTGAGATTAAATGATCCACTCTTGGTATTTTAATAAAGTTAACATTAACGAACAATATTGAAATCCACTTAATAAAATGGTTCCAATATATTAAATAATCATATTTATATTATGTTATAAATTATTATCTTATAAGTATATAATATATACCAAAACTTATAAATGTGGTCAAGTATTTATTGTGCTATATATATTTGTAAACACTAAATCAAGGTTCCCACTTTAAATGGTTGGTAAAACCAAACAAACATTTAAATGGTACCAATAAATTAATACTATGATATATTCATATATAATAAATCAAGGAATCCAAGTTAAATGGTTGGTAAAACCAAACTAACATTTAAATGGTTCCAAGAATTTAATATTATAATATATTTATATATAATAAATCAAGGCATCCACTTTAAATGGTTGGTAATACCAAACTAACATTTAAATGGTTCCAAGAATTTAGTGTAACATATAGCAACAATAAATCAAAACTCCCACTTATAAGTAGGGTATAAAAATGCTTAAAGAAATAAATATAACATAAACAATAAATAATGATTAAATAATATAAAACATAGATTCTTACCTTTTAATAACCTTATTATCATGCCAAGAGTTTCACCTTATCATCTCAACTTTAGGAAGTTAGCTATTCATTATTCAAAGTGTAAAACTTTGAATATGAAATTAACATGCTAATTGTATTTAAATGAAGAAATAAAGGAAAAATATAGAGAGAAATATTATGAACTCAAAGGTTTGTTCATAGAATGAGGGATATCTCAATACATTACAATGCACCCCTATTTATAGCCAAATTTGGGGAGACAACCACAAATAAAATATTATTTTTTTACACATAAGTCTTCATTGGTGTTCCAAGATATTATATTATATTACACATCACTTTTGAAAATCTTCTTCTCCGAATTTGCTTCTTCACATAAAAAAAAACATGTGGATAATTGAGTTGTCTAGTTGTGGTATTTTTTTCAAACCATTTGACCAAGTAATTTGAGAGATATGGTCAAAATACTATAGCATAGTAAAACTGCCACTCCTTTGGTAACTTTATTTGTTGCTTAATTTGATCCCAATTGTGAGAGGATTTTTATCTCATGTTTGTCAACAATATTGTAGATATTATAATCAACTTTCTACAGGTCCAAGAATCATCTTAATCCCATTTGCAACGCCAAGTTTATTCTTGTTTTATCGAACCTGTAAAAATAGTAAAAACTTGTAATTACACAACAACTTATATTTTACAATTTATTATAAAAAATATAATATTTAAACATTTAATAAAACAAAAACTATATAATTATATTATAAAACATTTAATTAATGTACAATTTTTATGTTTATCAGTCAGTACAAACATTGTATTCGATCAAAGTATTTTAGTAGAAATCCTATCTTTGTGATAGAAGGGATGACGTAGGAGTTATTCCATTCTCCGAACATCCAGAAACAAATCGCGTGCTTTTTACTTCAGTTACCTTTTATTTTAGTTATTCTATCTTTCATTCAGTTTACTTCCGCAACTGTTTTCTCAGTTAAACTGATTGTCATTGACTTACGAGATATTAAGTTTCAGTTTGTCATTAAACTGAACTCAATTCGAAAAACGAACATAATCTATGATTTTTTATTCAACCCCCCTTCTAAACACATTTCACTTATTAACCGATCCTTTCAAGTGGTATCAGAGCTCAGTTATATCTCGTCTCAGAATATCTACACTCTCAAACTGATCATTATGTCTTCCTTCAACAAGATCCCTATGTTTTCCAGAGAAGACTTCGATGATTGGAAAATAAAAATGCAGGCTCACTTAGCTGCACAGGATGATGACATGTGGTACGTTATCACCGACGGACCGATGAAGATTCTGAAAGCCAATACAGCAGTGGCTATTACTGAAAGGGCACCTCACCGCATTGAAAAGCCCAGAGATGAATGGACAACAGAAGAAAAAAGAAAAGCAAATCTGGATAATGTGGCAAAGGATATACTGTACAAGACACTGGACAAAGTAACCTTTAGCAAGATCAAGATATGTAAGACAGCTAAAGAGATTTGGGAAAAGTTGATCCAGCTGTGTGAAGGAAACGAACAAACCAAAGAGAATAAACTTTCTGTTGCTGTGCAGAAGTTTGACAACATCAAGATGAGAACTGGAGAATCGATGCATGAGTATGATGAAAGAGTCAGCTGCATCATAAATGAACTCAATGCACTTGGAAAAGTATATACCAACAAAGAAGTTGCATTAAAAGTAATCAGAGGTCTTCCCAAGGAGTGGGACGTAAAGACCATGGCAATGAGGGAATCCAAGGATCTGAACAGAGTTGAGCTTCATGATCTATTCGCTGATCTGAAAGCCTATGAGTTTGAGCTTCGAACTCGAGAACGAGAGCCTTCCACTCTAGCAGTCACAACTCATTAGCTGCTGTCAGAACAGAACCAACTGGTTCAGTCGAGAAGTCTGCTGATCAATTGAGCAATGATGCTATGTCATTGTTTATTAAAAAATTCGGAAGATTCATGAGAAGAAATCAAGGGAACTTCCAGAAGAATTATCAGAGAAATAATTCTAAAGAGGAATCAAATGGCTGCTACAACTGTGGCAAACCCGGTCACTTCATTGCTGACTGTTCAAAACCCAAGAAGGACAGTCAGGGCTCGACTGAAAGAAGAAAGAAGTCATATGAGCATAGAAAGAGATCCAAGGATGATAAGAAGTTTTCCAGGAAGAAGCATGAGGTACTCCTAGCTGAAGAAAGCAAATCTAAATGGGCGGAAACTGACAGCGAGGAGTCAGAACCAGAAACCTCATGCAGTTCCAGTGATGGTGAAGAGGAAGTGAAGTGTCTAATGGCTGGTGATACAGAAGAGGAGTCAAGCAGTCAACAGGTAACAGGTACAATTAAGGAATCAATCTGGTACTTGGATAGTGGATGCGCACGACACATGACGGGAAATGCATATCTATTATCTCAACTGATCGAGTACACTGGACCAAACATCAGTTTTGGAGATAATTCCAAAGGTAAAACTGTGGGTAAGGGTAAGCTTATCCATGGTAACTTTACGATTAATGATATTTTATTAGTTGAGAATCTCAAGTATAATCTGATTAGTATTAGTCAGTTATGCGATAACTGATTCTCAGTTTAGTTTGACAAACACTCTTGTTCAATCAAAAACTCAACTGATGAGGTTATTCTAATTGGCAAACGGCGTGGAAACACGTACAAAGTCAGTTGAAATGATCAACCTTATGCACCAGTATGTTTCATTGGTTCAAAAATTTCCAAAAACTGGTTGTGGTATAAGAGATTGAACCACCTGAACTTTAAATCCATTGCATATCTGAGTAACCACGATCTTGTAACTGGTTTGCCCAAAATGGACTTTGTCAAAGATAAAATTTGTTCAGCATGTCAGTTTGGTAAACAAGTAAAATCTTCTTTTAAAAACAAGGGCCGTAAATCTTCTTCCCGATGCTTAGAACTATTACATATGGATCTTTTTGGTCCAATACCAATCATGAGCTTAGGGGGAATGAAATACACCTTGGTGATTGTGGATGATTTTTCAAGATTTACTTGGGTTATTTTTCTCAAATCCAAAGACCAAACTGCTGCACAACTGATAAAGCTTTTCAAAAGATTATTAAATGAAAAATCAGTTGGAATTGATAGAATCAGATCTGATCGAGGAACTGAATTCATCAATCAAATTCTTTCAAATTTTTTAGAAAATGCTGGAATTAAGCATGAGCTCTCAGCAGCTAGAACTCCTCAGCAAAATGGTGTAGCTGAAAGGAGAAACCGGACGCTTAAAGAAGCTGCTAGAACAATGCTTGCTGATTCAGGCATTTCTCAAAGGTTTTGGGCAGAGGCAGTAAACACTGCGTGCTATACTCAGAACAGATCGATGATTAATAAGAATCATATGAAAACACCATATGAGATCTGGCATGGAAGAAAAAGTGTGGTCTCCTACTTTAAAATATTCNCAATCATATCAATCACAACAACCTCCAAACACCAGAGCCAGAAGTATTAGAACAACCAGTTGAACAGGAAGCTATTCCTGATGTTCAGTTGGAGGAGCCTATTGAGAATATTCAACTGCCAACTGATGAAGCTCCAACTGATACAGAAGCAGTTACCAACTTGGATACAACAAACACTGAACTCAGATGGAAGAAATCACACCCTCCAGAATTTGTGATAGGTAATCCATATTATTCGGTAAGAACAAGAAATCATATGCTTAATTTATTTATCATTCAGCTTTCGTATCACAATTTGAACCAAAGAAAACAGATGAGGCTCTTACTGATCCAAACTGGATAAATGCAATGCAAGAGGAGCTGAATCAGTTTACCCAAAACAATGTCTAGAACTTAGTTCCAAGACCACTTTCAAAAACTGTTATATGTACAAAATGGGTATACAGGAACAAATTGAATGAAGATGGTTCAGTTGTGCGCAACAAGGCGAGACTGGTAGCACAAGGATATAGGCAGGAAGAAGGAATTGACTATGATGAAACATATGCCCCAGTTGCAAGACTGGAAGCCATCCGAATATTTCTTGCCTATACATCATTCAAGAACTTCAAAGTCTACCAGATGGATGTGAAGAGCGCATTTTTAAATAGTCAGCTCCAGGAAGAAGTCTACGTAGAGAAACCTCCAGGTTTCATCAATCATACTTGTCCTGATCATGTCTACCATTTGAACAAAGCCTTATATGTGCTGAAACTAGCTCCAAGAGCTTGTATGGTCTGAAACAAGCTCCAAGAGCTTGGTATGAAACGCTTTCAAAATTCCTAACTGATCATGATTTTTCTGTAGGATCAGTTGATAAGACCTTGTTCAAAGTTTCTAAGAATGATCATATTCTACTTGTTCAAATTTACGTTGATGATATTATATTTGGGTCAACTAACCCCAAATTATGCGAGAAGTTTGCTAAGTTGATGCAGGACAAATTCGAAATGAGCATGATGGATGAACTGACATTTTTCCTTGGGCTGAAAGTGAAGCAACTGGAAACTGATATCTTTATCAGTCAGACCAAATATACGAAGGAACTGCTTAAGAAATTTGGAATGGAATCATGCTCAGCAGTAAGCACTCCCATGAGTTCATCAGTCAAACTCGACAATGATCAAGGGGGAATATCAGTTGAGGCGACATTATACAGAGGTTTAATAGGTTCATTATTGTACCTAACTGCTAGTCGTCCTGATATTGTATTTGTTGTATGCATGTGTGCTCGATTTCAAGCAAATCATAAGCAATCACATTTCTCAGCTGCCAAAAGGATTTTAAAATATCTTAAGGGCACACAAAATGTTGGGCTGTGGTATTCTAAAGACTCATCTTTCAATTTAGTTGGATATTCAGATGCAGATTGTGCAGGATGTAAGCTTGATCGAAAAAGTACAAGTGGATCATGTCAGTTTCTAGGAGACAGACTGATCTCTTGGTTCAGCAAGAAGCAAACATCCATAGCTACTTCCACGACTGAAGCAGAATATCTTGCTGCTGGAAGTTGCTGCCCTCAACTGCTCTGGATTCAGCAACAACTGAAAGACTATGGAGTTATCGCGTTGTGATAATACAAGCACAATCGCTATCACGTATAATCCAGTTCTTCACTCAAGGACCAAGCACATCGATGGCAGGCATCACTTCATCAGAGATCATGCCCTCAAAAAGAACATCAGGCTGGAATACGTCTCAACTGAGCAGCAAGCAGCGGATATCTTCACCAAACCACTACTCGAGACTAAGTTTTCTCACTTTCGCAACGTACTTGGTTTAATAGACTTATCTTGAAAAGGCCCGTATTTCGTATTCATAATTTTGCGGAATTATTAAAAATTTTCTAAATAAATAAATAACTTGCCCAATTTATAAAATAAACATGTAAATAATATTAACTTTAAAATAACAGCGGAAGCAAATATTATTTTCAAACAACAATTTAAAAAAATCCAATGTATTAAAACTGAGTTTGAATAATAAAAGGTGCATAAATTAAAACATGAGGTCCTCGGGTTTACTACTGCTGCCACAAGATCGCTCACTGGTCTACGCCCTCCGTCTCGACCTCATCAGTACCTACAACAATCAAGTCTAGTGAGTCTAAAGACTCAACATGTATATATCGTGAATAACAAGTAAATATATCATAAAATCGCATGCAACGTAAAAATATAGTATCGTAAAGCGCATGGTGAAAATCGTATCATGAATAATTATAACTACGTGCATATCTGAAAATCATACGTAAAAGCTTTGCTCAATAGAGCTCTGTCATGTCATATCATAATTTTCTGGTAGAGATAATGTTTCTAAGCAAGTGGCCCATAACATAACGTAAGCGCCTGATCAGACTAAACCACAGTATACTGGGCGGTAGAGATCAATCACAGCCCTTGGACTGGATGTCCGTACCCATACATAATCATAAACCGGTCGTAAGTCACCGGGTGGAGAGGTCCTCGGTTGCGCCTACCGACTTCCAAACCCATAAGCGTAAGGTGGCCACAAGACATATCGCATATATCTCAAAAATAAACATTTTATATTTTTATGCACGTAATATAACTATAACCTTATTTTTACCGGATGAGTTGGATCGTTCCCAGGCTTGCTGCGACTTACTACTAATATGTGACACATGCAATAAATCTTAACTTGCCCAAAACTTGACAATTGAACCAAAAACGAGACGATTCGGACCAACAACTTGATTTTTAATCATGGCATGTACCAACCCGAACCAACATTAAACCGACGTTTAACCATGATTAAAAATACCCCAAACATACTGAAAAATATGCACAAGGACTGTAAAACATGAAAATAGGTGAATGGAACTCAAAACCATAAAACACTCTTTCGAGAGTCATTTTGGCACCTTTCACCGTAAATTCTCGTACGACCTCTAAACTCGACCAAATCACAAACGGACAAAAACACGACTTTCCTAACTCATTAAGGTAGTGTCCAGTCCAAGGCTATGGGCTAAAAGCCAACCAAGAACTCAAACCACCACCAAAACCGTGACCCAAAGCTGCTGTCAAAAAGGCAGCAGTAGCAGCTTGTGTGTTTGTAGTAAAAATTCTGAAATTAATGACTATGGGCTTGAACCACCGCCCAAGGACTCTTACTAACATCCTAAGGCATGGCTTGGACCATTTCTAAAGGCTAAAAGCCAACCACAAACCAAGCCATCACCTAAGACAATGCACAGCTCAAACCGAGAATACAACTTTCTGTGTAGTGTGATGTATTGACTTGTTTTACTGTCTTGGGTCGTTCCAATGGCCATTTGATTGACCATGTCTCGATCTAGACATGATGGAGTGTTGTATGAACCATGGCTACGGGCTAGGAGCCAACCATCATCCATACAAACACTAGAAACTCGAAACTCACTCACACAGAAATATGAAGAACCGAAATGCACTTGAATTGTTTTGGTAAAATTTTTATGGATCCGTGAACCCAGCTTTAAAAAAATGATTTGATCACATCCTAGACATGTTAAGGTAGTGTTCCAACCATGGCTACCGTCCCTAGGACAGCCAAGATTCGAACACCCCCTTAAACCACTCATGTAGCCAAAACCGAGACTCACTTTTGCTGCTAAAGAATAAAGTTGCTGTAATTTCTTTGTTTGTGTGTGTATGGACTTAAAACACTGAACCGAAAACACCCTAACACGTTCTAAATTATGCCTAGAAGCAGCCTTGGCAGCCTGGAATCGAAGCAACTCCTGAAATCAACAAAACATCTCAAACCGTGAAGTTGGAAATCAAATGAGTTGAGAAAATCTGTGCAGATTTTTACTTGGGAACTTGCTGTCAATTTCGTGATTTTTGCTTGAATCATGGTTATATAATGGTTTAAAAATATTTATAGGACTTGATTGAAGAGCAAAGAAACAATATATACATGCCTGAAATTTGTTTTGACACAAAACAAATCAATACGACGAAGACGAGCGGCGGAGTCGGAGTTGGATTTCCTTTCTTATTTCTGTGCTGTTTTCACGATTTCAACAGCTGGTTCTTTCTGATATTTCGAATGTAAGGGTGGGGGAAGGCTAGGTAGGGAAGGTGAATGATATAAGAGGTGTTAAATAAGTCTTGAATTGCATTTAGTTGAGAGTTACAAGTGAGAATTTGAATGGGAATTGAATTGTTTCTTCACCTTGCTGTAGCTGCTATTATTCTTTTATTCCAGCTACTAACTCACGAATCTAAGCTGCTATTTTCTGATATTTTTCAAGGGTGAGAGTGTGGGTTTGCTAGACAATGAAGGTGAGTGTTAAAAGGTGTCATTATATGCATTAAGGTGGGAGTTACAAGTGTAGGCTTTGAATGCAATTTGAAATGATTCTCATTCCTCTTGCTAGCCGATACATTTTCTCCTTCTTGCTGTCTATTCACGTTTATTTGCTAGCAATATGGGCTGAGGAGCTTCAAGGAGAATTATGGTGCATATATTACCCATAACTATGGAGGTTAAAAGTGAGAAATGATTACACTATGAAAACCATTTAGTGGTAAATTTGAATGAGGTTTACTACAATTTTTGAATTGTCTTAACCAAATATTATTACTACTTCTTGCATGGTATAATAGTGTTTTAATCTTGCATTTTAAATTCTTAAGGTTTAATACACTCATTATATATATTTTTAATGAATGACAAATTAATTTAGAATAGAATATTGCATGGCATGCTTGACTTAAAATTTAAGTATTTAAATGTTATGTTTAATTTCTTAAATATATTAAGCCTAAATTAATTCCTCCCCAATTGTTTACACATTTTAATTTTTAGCTTTAATTAAATATTGAACCTAAAAGAATTTATTTAATAACTTGGTTCCAACTAATTTTAATAAATCCTAAAACATTCTTTTTCTTTAAATTAAATTATTTCTTGACTTAAATTAAATTTAGGAATATTTTCTTATTATTAATCTTATATTAAATCTCCAAACTCCGGTCCGGCCTCGCGTATTTATCCTGAAAAGATAAAACTAAACATCTACTTTTAAAATAAATAATCATGACTTAAAATTTATTAAAATAAACCAAACACTTCATATATTTATAAAAATTCATTTTTTAATTTTAAATAGCAATAATTATGCATGGCTTATACGTAGTCTGATTTTCGGGTCGTTACAATCTTCCCCCCTTAAATTGAATTTCGTCCCCGAAATTCGCTAATCCTCGATAAACCAAAAGTTTAGATTCTTAATTCTATTATCCCAACAATCCACGCTACCGCTGCGCTACTCTGATAAAAATTATGTCATAGGCTGTCCTTACGTTTCTTCAATCCTAATTAGATTGCCTACCAAAAATCTCATTTGCGAATCGCAACTTAAAACGATTTATGGTAACTTAGCTTTACTTTACTATGACCTCGAATTCTGACTTTTCTCATCGTTCCCAATATTAGAATTAGTGGTTCAAACTTATCATGTCTTACCTTCCTTATACTATACCCGTAATGTTTAACGACCTATTACATTAGCATTTACGCAGTTCAACTTAAAGACTCTTAGCACCAAAGGTTACTGATCAACTTCTATCCTCGGTGATACACTTAAAAGTTAAATCTTATCTCAGCTCCATAACAAAATTAGTCTAAGATCCTTGAATCGGATCTTTATCTTACAGCCCAAACTTATATAACTTAACTATTTACGAGTATACCCCAAATATAAAATTGTTGCAAATCTTAAACCTCAAATAACGTTAATCCATAAAACCCAATTATACAACATTGACCTTCTACCAATATTTTAAAGCCCTTCAAGTCTCAATTATATGCTTAAACCATTTTCTTTCCAATTACAATATAATTGATGCCTAAGACTCTGGACTTTCCTCATTGAAACAAATGTCGCATTCTTAAGTATCATCAATGCTTAATTAAGTCTAGTGTATAAAACTTAATAAGTTATCTCATGTTAGCGATAAACTTACTCTAATAATTCAACTTCGCTCATATCACCCATAGAGTTCTAAAATTCCCATATCAAGATTTCGGATTTCTTACTCAATTAAAATCTTAATGTTAGTTCATTGGTACTCTATGTTGAACGCCTCTAATTCTCTTTTTGTTTTTATTTCACCCAAAACTTATGTATGAACACCTATCTTATAAATCTTGAAATTCAAGCTTATGCAACCCAAATAATATTAGATAGTATAACTCCAGCCCACATATCCGCTTAGTCCCAAATTTCTTAATGACTTTCAAAATTCCTCAAGATAAGGTGTCTTATTCAATTCTTACATGCGTCTATCGAGTAACCTAACCATTCATCATACTCAACTTTCTAGAAAAATCAAATTCCCCCAAAGGTATAATTCTAACTGTTAAGATCCTGGTTAAAACTTACGACACATCAAACTTAAATTCCCAAAAAAATTCGCTAACTCAATGTTTACTCTTATAACTTAGCTAACCGATAAATTTTTACTTTAACTTGTCGTCACTTTAAATTCTTAATTTGCCACGACGTTATATCACCAACGCTTAAATTTTCAAGCCCAAGATTTATTCATCCTACAGTGTCCTTGATTGTCATTCCTTATAACATTATAATCCAGCTATTTCGAGGTTCTAATCATCTTTCCAAGCTTAAATTACCGAAAATTCTTATCATTTAAACCGTTCAATTCTCACGTACTACTAGATAAGTTCTCAAATTTCTAAGATTTTAAAATTAATTCTTACTTTCCTCGAATATTATCCAATTTTTCCCTATATCTCAAAAATTCCACAATTACCCATGAGTCCTCAGTATTCCCAATTTCATTTTATAGATTTCCCGTATCATAAGGTTCAATAGTCTTAAGTTTATTATACCCAAAATTAATTCCCATAACACGTCTTACATTTCTATAAATACTTAAAATCCCAAGTGTTCCTCAAAATTTCGCATTTAATCCTTAAAATTTTGAAAATTGCAATCTGACCCTTACAGTTCTCCAAATTTACATTTTGGTCCTATAACTCTTCGAAATTTGCATCATTGTCCCCATAAAATTTCCCATCTTTACCTCATTAAACTTTTAAATTCTCGAACTCAAAATTTAATCCCAAAAATTTGGTAAATTCGAAAATAGTCCCTTAGAATTTTGTTTTGCACTTAGGTCCTCAAATTATTAGTAATTACAATTAGG
The DNA here is from genome assembly GCF_012295235.1 of Primulina huaijiensis. Lineage (NCBI taxonomy): Eukaryota > Viridiplantae > Streptophyta > Magnoliopsida > Lamiales > Gesneriaceae > Primulina > Primulina huaijiensis. The sequence goes on along the minus strand of NC_133308.1, from coordinate 9,873,999 downwards.
TCTTTAAAATTCTCAATTCCTGCAATCCAATCCTTAAATCCAACTATGTAGAGCATGCATCCTAAATAAATTCTCATAATTAATCTTACATTTTCATAGATACTTAAAATCCTCAAATTGTACATTTATAATCCTAAAGATTGTCGTAGTCTTCGAATCGCTATTACTTATATGAAATCCTCAAAAATTTACTCGACTAGCAACCAAGAACCATCAATAATTTCTTAGAAATTCTACAAGTCCCAAAAGCATTCATAATTTTCAAGATTAACTTATGATCCATAAGGAAGACATCAGTACTACTGACCAAAAAAAATTAATATAGTCAAATCATTTTCAACTTCTCCTAAAGCCCAATATTCGAATTCTTAGACATTTTCTATTCCAAACGTAACCAACATGCATAATTACATTATTTCTTTAAATTTAAATAAATACTGCATAATCAATATCTGAACGTAAAATATTTCATGAAAACATGCTGTTAAAATATTTCATGCTTTAAACAAAGTGCGTAAACGTAAAACTTACAGACCGAAGGCGTGACTTCATGAGCTTCTCGAGAGCAGTAGTAGTACAACCCTTTACAAGATCATAGGCTCTGATACCAACTGACAAGGCCCGTATTTCGTATTCATAATTTTGCGGAATTATTAAAAATTTTCTAAATAAATAAATAACTTGCCTAATTTATAAAATAAACATGTAAATAATTTTAACTTTAAAATAACAGCGGAAGCAAATATTGTTTTCAAACAACAATTTAAAAATAATCCAACGTATTAAAACTGAGTTTGAATAATAAAAGGTGCATAAATTAAAACATGAGGTCCTCGGGTATACTACTGCTGCCAAAAGATCGCTCACTGGTCTACGCCCTCCGTCTCGACCTCATCAGTACCTACAACAATCAAGTCTAGTGAGTCTAAAGACTCAACATGTATATATTGTGAATAACAAGTAAATATATCATAAAATCGCATGCAACGTAAAAATATAGTATCGTAAAGCGCATGGTGAAAATCGTATCATGAGTAATTATATCTACGTGCATATCTGAAAATCATACGTAAAAGCTTTGCTCCATAGAGCTCTGTCATATCATATCATAATTTTCTGGTAGAGATAATGTTTCTAAGCAAGTGGCCCATAACATAACGTAAGCGCCTGATCAGACTAAACCACAGTATACTGGGCGGTAGAGATCAATCACAGCCCTTGGACTGGATGTCCGTACCCATACATAATCATAAACCGGTCGTAAGTCACCGGGTGGAGAGGTCCTCGGTTGCGCCTACCGACTTCCAAACCCATAAGCGTAAGGTGGCCACAAGACATATCACATATATCTCAAAAATAAACATTTTATATTTTTATGCACGTAATATAATTAAAACCTTATTTTTATCGGATGAGTTGGATCGTTCCCAGGCTTGCTGCGACTTACTACTAATATGTGACACATGCAATAAATCTTAACTTGCACAAAACTTGACAATTGGACCAAAAACGAGACGATTCGGACCAACAACTTGATTTTTAATCATAGCATGTACCAACCCGAACAAACATTAAACCGACGTTTAACCATGATTAAAAATACCCCAAACATACTGAAAAATATGCACAAGGACTGTAAAACATGAAAATAGGTGAATGGAACTCAAAACCATAAAACACTCTTTCGAGAGTCATTTTGGCACCTTTCACCGTAAATTCTCGTACGACCTCTAAACTCGACCAAATCACAAACGGACAAAAACACGACTTTCCTAACTCATTAAGGTAGTGTCCAGTCCAAGGCTATGGGCTAAAAGCCAACCAAGAACTCAAACCACCACCAAAACCGTGACCCAAAGCTGCTGTCAAAAAGGCAGCAGTAGCAGCTTGTGTGTTTGTAGTAAAAATTCTGAAATTAATGACTATGGGCTTGAACCACCGCCCAAGGACTCTTACTAACATCCTAAGGCATGGCTTGGACCATTTCTAAAGGCTAAAAGCCAACCACAAACCAAGCCATCACCTAAGACAATGCACAGCTCAAACCGAGAATACAACTTTCTGTGTAGTGTGATGTATTGACTTGTTTTACTGTCTTGGGTCGTTCCAATGGCCATTTGATTGACCATGTCTCGATCTAGACATGATGGAGTGTTGTATGAACCATGGCTACGGGCTAGGAGCCAACCATCATCCATACAAACACTAGAAACTCGAAACTCACTCACACAGAAATATGAAGAACCGAAATGCACTTGAATTGTTTTGGTAAAATTTTTATGGATCCGTGAACCCAGCTTTAAAAAAATGATTTGATCACATCCTAGACATGTTAAGGTAGTGTTCCAACCATGGCTACCGTCCCTAGGACAGCCAAGATTCGAACACCCCCTTAAACCACTCATGTAGCCAAAACCGAGACTCACTTTTGCTGCTAAAGAATAAAGTTGCTGTAATTTCTTTGTTTGTGTGTGTATGGACTTAAAACACTGAACCGAAAACACCCTAACACGTTCTAAATTATGCCAAGAAGCAGCCTTGGCAGCCTGGAATCGAAGCAACTCCTGAAATCAACAAAACATCTCAAACCGTGAAGTTGGAAATCAAATGAGTTGAGAAAATCTGTGCAGATTTTTACTTGGGAACTTGCTGTCAATTTCGTGATTTTTGCTTGAATCATGGTTATATAATGGTTTAAAAATATTTATAGGACTTGATTGAAGAGCAAAGAAACAATATATACATGCCTGGAATTTGTTTTGAAGAAAACAAATCAAAACGACAATACGACGCGACGGAACCGAGTTGGATATCTTTTCTTGTTTCCTGCTGTGATTTTCACGATTTCTGCAGCTGGTTTCTTCTTGATATTTCGGTCATAGGAATGGGGAAAATGTTATGTAATGGAGGTGGTGGTTACAAGAGGTGTTAAAGGTGCCATAATATGTATTAAGGTGGGAGGTTACAAGTCAATAAGTTGAATGGAATTTGAATGGCACTTAAATTATTTCCTCATGCTTGCTGCCGATTCTTTTATTTGTTTCTTGTTGCACGTTCCAGCTAATTTCCTAGGCTAGTGGTTTGAGGAGGAATGAGGTGGATTGTAGTGTTTGAATTTATTAATTAGTGAATTAAAATGATCAAAGGAATGAATACACCATGAAGTCTCATTATAGGTGCTTTGAAAGGAAAAGTTACTACACCTTTGAATTGTATTGACCAAATTCCAACTAATTTTGAATGGTATTTTATGATTTAACTTTGCATTTTAATTGTTTAAGTTTTTTTTTTAAAACCTCCATTATATATATTTTAATGCATTAACAAATTAATTTAGTTTAGAATCCTCCTTAGAATTTTGCATGGCATGTATGACCTCAAATTTAAATATTCAAATGCTATGTTTAATTTCTTGAATATATTATACTTAGATTAATTCCTCCCCCATTTATTTACATATTTTTATTTAAGCTTTAATTATATATTAACCTAAAGAATTTATTTACCAACTTAGCTCTAATTAATTAAATAAATTCTAAAACATTCTTTTTCTTTAAATTAAATTATTCCTTGACTTAGATTAAATTTAGGAATATTTTTCTTATTATTAATCTTATTTCTAATTTCCAAACTCCGGTCCGTCCTCGCGTATTTAACTGAAAAGATAAAACTAAACTTTTGCATTTAAAATAAATAGTTATGACTTGTCAAATATCAAAATGAATTAGACCCTTCATATATATATATATAAACATTTTTAAATTTAAATAGTAATAATTATGCATGGCTTATACGTAGTCTGATTTTCGGGTTGTTACATATCTTAATTAGTTCTCCTTGCTTATATCTCAGTTGTTGATATATTTGTGCTATTCTTAACTGATGTTAGCTTGTCAGTTTGTTATTATGATTCAGTTAGTCATTTTTAATGAGAATAACCATTGCAGAAAAATAAAAGACAACAGTGAAACAAAATAAATCTTCATTTAAAAAAATTGTTGTGGATTACATCAAAGTATTCTTCCTCAACAAAAGCTCTCCATTTTTTCATCCAACCGGACACTTCGCCAGTTGCAGTCTTCAGAAAACTATCAAAAATAGCTATTCGCTCCAGAATAGTTCTCTCTTTGTAAAGCATCAGCTGGTAGAGATAACCATCCTCAAAGAGGTTCACCGTCTCTGAGACGTGCAAACGCTCTCTATATTTGTTCATCTTCGCCAATAATCTACGAGTGTTCGCCTCTCCACATTCATAGAGGAACTGAAGTCCCTGCAGCTCCTCCCAAAAACGAAGAATTTTCTGAAAAACTTCGTCCTTTATATTGATTTTTTGTTTCTCCTGAGCTGCGGTCATAAACTCTTCAGCCATATCCGGAAGTCTTGAGCTACTTGCACTTGCCATATTATCTACTGAATATTCGTAACCGATGTGTTTGATACTAACTGAGCCACTTCTATTTATAGCGCATGGTCAAGGAAGATGAAAGGGCTCAGTCACCGCAGCAGACAATTAATCTTCCTAGCATAGGATTTTATTTAATTAACCTTGCTTAAGTTCGATTAATATTTATATGCATTTATTAAGGGGTAATATTGGTTTTAAGAGGTTAACTGAGAAGACAGAAGTTAGTCAATCTTCAGCTGAAAGGACACTGTGTTACAACTGATCTTTCAGTCGGATATTTCACTAATCTTCTCACATACGTTAACCAATTAACCATTTTTTATTCCAAATTAAGTGACGTGACTATCTATCAAGCATTTAATGCTGTCTTTCAGCAAATGACAAGTTGAATCGTGGACTCATATAATCCACATACTTACTACACACATCTTTACCACACTAACACACGTTTTTTACTGCAAAATTTTCATGGACTGACATGTGTCCAATAATACGAACAGTCGCGTACAAAAATACTCTTTCCCGCTCCATTTTAGTTCTTCTTCTTACGCTTATCCAAATTTCTCAGAGTAAAAGCAAATTTACGCCTTTTTTTCGCAGAAAATTTTTCAGATCAAATGGCAAATCAGATCCCAGTGCATATGTTGAATGCCATGGCAATCAATTTTAATTCAGTCATATCGATTAAGGAAGCCGAGCTCAAGGATGTTTTCAGAAGCTTCAATCAGCAGGTCTCCGAACTTTCTTGGGACATTCTTCCCAGGAGATCTATCCAAAGGAGCTCTTCGATTTCTACTCCAGTGGATTTATCAATCAGGATGAGAGCATCTCATCTACTGTCAATGGTCAGTTGTTGACCATATCAGAGGACTCCTTCGGTGAAGTCTTTTTGTTGCCGTCTAATGGGTTGGCACACCTTGCTGATGTTAAAGCATCAGATATTGAAGTGATGCAGACTCAACTCTCCGCCGATGGACGGAAAATCAAAGTTTATGATACAAAGAAGGAACTCAAACATGAGGTTCAGTTGTTGGCTGACATTGTGGCCAAGGGGTTATTGGCAAAGGTAGGATCCTTTGCTGTTCTTACGCTGGAAAAATTTCAGGCCCTTACCATTATCATGGCAGGCCGGAGACTCAACTGGAAGCGACTCAACTTCAACATACTGAAGAACATGCTTCAATCTACCAAACAGTCCAAAAGGTTTGCTATCCAGTTGAGCTATTTGCTGAAAATCAAAGGGCTGGTGGCTGATGATTCTAAACGATCATCAAAATTCAAAGTTTTCAATGCTAGAAATATTTTGCCCCCCAGAGCCAAACTGGATCTATCTCCTGATCAATTCGTCAACATCAAAAAGGAGATTGGAGCACAGCAAGCTGCTCCCACGTCTGTAAAAAGGGCAAAAACTCTGGCACAGTTGAAGTCCTCCAAAAAGAAGCTGATTGTCAGTGAATCAGAAACGGAGAAAACCCCATCTCCCAAAGTCACCAAAAAGCCTAGAAGTCAGGAAAAAAAGCAATTAGTCTCGTTGAAAGCAACTGAAAGGCTGAAATCCTCCGACACTCAACAGCCTATTCAAGCTATTCCTCTGAAGGCCATCCCAGCTGAAGTTTCAGCAAGAGATCAGTTTCCTCCATCAACTGAAAAAGAGTCTGTCAGGGAAGTATCTTCTCTACAAACTATCAATCGCCCTACAATTTTTGCTCAGGCTCGACCCAAAGGGGTCACTATTTGAGAACTGGTGGAAACGACTGGTTCGGGTCTGAACATTCCACATATTCTTTCTGATGAGAAAGGCAAGGGCAAGTTGATTGAAGAGCCCAGGCCAACAAATGCTATCCAGACCCACATTGACCTAATTTGTGAACAGGTCAATGCTTTTGCCGCATCCAAACTGAAAACTTATGAGGCTTGGATCAAATACAGAACTAACACATTTGCCAAACAGTTGAAGAAGAAGTCTCAGCTGAAAAAGTTTATCAGATTGGAAGCCATCGTTTTGAGGGTAGTCAAAGATGCTACCATTGTGCAGGCTTTGGAACGAAAAAATTATTTTTTTGATTTGATGAGAGCCAAGAAGTTGGCTCAATTAGTTGAAAAGTTGAAAGCCAACTACATTCCAACAATCCAAATACCTACAATGATCGAGCTGTACTTACTCAGTTGGATTCAGATCTTACTTCTCTGCCTGTACAGATACGATTTTGGGAACAAGATCAGGAATTAGTTATTCATGGAGGGTCTTCAGATGAAGAAGAAGAACTCTCATCACCAAATAAAGAGCGAGCTCAGGATGTGCCTGAAACCTCTGTTGCTGATCCACCATCGTACTCAGAAGCTGACTTAAGACTTGCAAATATTGATGAAATTATTCAGTCAGTAGTACAGGAATATCAACCAGAAGAGCTCATTTCTGAATCAGTTGATCACTCGACTGATCAAGCAATTGTAGAGGCATCTATCTTAACTGAAGAGCCCGTTCAGCAGGATGATCCGACTGATGTGCCAGCTCCATCCACAGATAAAGAAATCGCTGAAAATGTGGAGGCTCATTTGCTCAATTTTGATAATAATCCAACTGACGAGCCAGCCCAAATCTCAGCTGATACTCAGGCAGAAGCACCAGTTGATGATCCTCCAACTGAAGGTCTTACAGATTTACCTCTAAATCAGGACAGCTCAGTTGCCATTCAGGATCCTTCTTCTCCTCCTCCAGTGCAAGTAGAGGTTACTGACTCAGTTGTTCCAGAACACACCATGGCCAAGACAGTTGTATCTGACAGGACCTTCGTGGTCTTTGATCAAGTCTCTAAAGAACAAGAAGCTGGAACTTCTGGACAATTACCACCCCAGTCGTCTGGTGATCTTGACGCAGTTCTTGAAGAATTTCAAGACATTCAGAATAATATGCACAAAATACTTTCTGAAGTTTCCCAGATTCAGCGAACTCAACTCGCGCATACTTTAAAACTGGAACATGCAGAAATATTCAACTCAGAAAAGCTGAAGGCTGTTAATGCTACCGTGACCTCTCTTTCCCTTGCAATAGAAGATATTAGAAATAATAGAGGCTTAGCTGAAAGTCTCTCTGTCACCCAAGATGTAATCAGCAAGAGAATTGACTTCGTGGAGACATCTGTTTCCCGAAAGATAGACTTGATGCAAACCACTATGCTGAATGCAGTATCAGACGTAGCCACTTCTGTTAAAGTTCTATCAACTGATGTTAAAAGATTATCTATCAGAATGGAGGCGTTTGACAAAAAGGGGGAATAGAGACCTAAGCTACAGTCATTTATTTGTACATGGAATTATTTATACAGATTATTTCATTCTTTCATTGTACGAATTTGTACACAAAAGTTATTATTTTATCTACAACCGATTTGAAGGACATTTATAAGCTTAACTGATCAGTTATCATTTGCTTAGTGTTGTCAAATACCAAAAAAGGGGAAATTGTTGGAAACTTAATTTCGGCTGTTTGACAAACCATTTATCTACGGAACAAACTGATCAAGTATTCGTATTAAGCAACTGAAGTATCACGTGAAGTATCAAGGCAACCGAATCCAGCTGAACTGAACTTTCGAAGTTAACTAACTGATCAGTTGAACCTAACTGGATTCCTGAAGACAGCTGACTGATCAGTTGGAAACTGATCAGTTGATTCACTCAGCGCAAGCTTATCAACTACTTTCATCAGCTGATCGCTCAGCCTTAACACGTCATCAAATGAAAGGGATGTTCAACCGATATCAGTATAAGCAGACTGCAACTCGTAGTGGAACGCCGCATTTCAGAGTCTACAGTGTACGATTGTCAGAAGAATATCGACGTGGCAAATCAACGGATATAAAATTCAAATATTATATCAAGTTAACGTTGGAAGAGAAGCCTATAAATAGGCGAACAGAGCAGCTGAAGCATACGATACACAAGAACTACTATTTTAATCAAGCTGTTACTCTGCTGAAATCAAAAGCTCACTCTCTTACTAAGTTCTATCTGTAGCATTCAAGGCTACCATCTTTGAGCTTGTTAGCACACTGTAATCTCTGCTATATTGTTAAGTTGTGCTAAGATCAGTCACGAACTGAAATAGCATGTTGTAACTAAGAGTTTCAGTTGTGGCATTGTTAAGACCAAACTGAAGTGGGTCAGTACAAACAATGTATTCGATCAAAGTCTTTAAGTAGAAATCCTATCTTTGTGATAGAAGGGGTGACGTAGGAGTTATTCCATTCTCCGAACATCCAGAAACAAATCGTGAGCTTTTTACTTCAGTTACCTTTTATTTTAGTTATTCTATCTTTCATTCAGTTTATTTCCGCAACTGTTTTCTAAGTTAAACTTATTGTCATTGACTTACGAGATATTAAGTTTCAGTTTGTCATTAAACTGAACTCAACCTTCGAAAAACGAACATAATCTGTGAGTGTTTATTCAACCCCCCTTCTAAACACATTTCACTTATTAACCGATCCTTTCAAAACCCACTCAGCTAGGACTTATGCTATTGCTTATATTGAAATCCTAGCTAGGATTGAAAGCAGCACCTTCCAGCCAACACTTCTTTAACGTCTATGTGTCGAAGACTACATACACAAGTTTTATGTCTTTGTGCAAGACGGTTTTTGAGTGCATTTGAGAGTGAGTGTGTGTGTGAGAACTAAACGAGAATGTTCTCACACACTGAGGGAAAATGGCTTCTAAACTAAGCTGATACAACGATGAAGAATTCTCTCTGGGCTTTAAGTGCTTTTGAAAGCTGATATGCAACGGAGCGTGCCCTTTTGCTGTTTTCTCTTCTCAACTCTTTTCACTCTCATATGTCTATCGTTTGAGTCTTCACTGATCTTCTCTTTAAATAGATGGGAAAGGCTGATCGTACAGTGAGACTCAATTATTGTATCCATTGCATTTGAATCGGCTCCTTGGACTTTGTGCTTCAACTTTTGACTGCCCTTCTGGAGCGTTTTGTCTTTAATGCTCTGATGCAACGTCCATTATTGTCTCTTGACTGGACAATGGCTTTGTACTTTCTCGCATAGCTGGAATCCATTAAGTAAGCTTGTCGTGATCTGCAACTGATTGCTCCTAACTGAAATTCTGAACTGGTCTTGTTGCTGTGAGGTGAAATCAATTGGTTCTTCAACTTAACTGATTTCACTGATTCAGTTGAACTGATCAGTTGGGTTCTTCGTCAGTTGGACACATCATAGGCTGGCCAGGCTTTTGAGATCTTCCTGCTGAATTACCTATCAGTTTGGATAATCAACTGAACTGCTTGTTTGAAGAACCAGTTAGACTGATTTAGTCTCGGCAATCAGTTGGCATCTCCGATGGCTTCAGTTGGTTTCGTAAAATGATTAATTCAATTTTAGCTGTTCTGCGCACTAAGGTAGATTATTAGAAACAAAATAATAAGTTTTATTAGCATCAAAATCAAGATTGCGAACTTGAAAAGTTCCAACAATCTCCCCCTTTTTGATGATTACAAAACTTGAACAGTTAAGCACAATATATTCATTTCAAGGGTTAGTACATTCAAACATCGTTGAAAGCTCCCCCTCAAGAACTGAATTAAAGAAGTTTTGAAAACTATTTTAATGATAGAGGATGAGAAGAACTCCCCCTTCAAGACTGAATGGATAAATCCTTAGATGTATTTAAAACACTTTTCAGTTGACGAAAAAGAAAGAATATTTTCTCAACAACTGAATTTACAAACTGATTGAAAAACGATTTTTCAGTGTGAGGAAAAAGAAAAGCTCCCCCTCAGAAACTGAATAAATACTGGTATTTGAAAGATATTTATCTAGTCATTTAATCATTTAAGCGTCGTTGACAAGAGAACTGAGAATATCTATTCAATCACAACGAAACATAACTGAATAAACATGATGTTTTATTTAAATTAATTTCCATGTATTTACATATGAGGGCATACATCAGTTGAAAAGGAAAAGTTGCTACAATAATAGCACAATTTAAACAACATCAGATATCAGTCAGTTTCTATGACGGAACTGGATATAGCATCAGCTAGTTGTCTTGACTGCTTGAACTGCTGCATCAGTTGTGAGTTCAATTTGCTAGAGAAACGAGTTAGACTGCTTTGAACTTGTCCTCCGTGCTCACCCAACTGATCGAGCAGACTCTGACTAGGCTCACGTGGAGTTCAGCTGGTGATGAAATCGACCAACATCCCAATATGGATGAGTTTCGTCTGAAGAACAGCTGACTTGTTAGGTTTGCAACTGAGTTCTTGTTCAGTGAGCAATTTAGCTGTGCATCATTGCAGATGTTCCTCAGTCCCCTACAGACTGATTAAAACCCCAAATCTAGGAATCTAAAGAAGTGGTTGCGATGTTACTTGCAGAGCCAATCCTCTCAACTCTTTGCTAAAAAGTGACATATAAATATTTTCAAATAGTTTTGAAATTGTATGAGATACTTTTAAATAGCTTTTAACACTATTTTAAAGTAATAAATTTTAAAACACAATTTTCTTCAAATTTTCCTCTTAGAACAACCTGCTCTGATACCAATTGAAGGATCGAGTGTGCTAGTGCCTTCGAAGGCATTTCAAACACTATATTCTCCAATGAGCTGCAATAGCTCGTCTTCTAAGAATATTAACACCGATGAATTAAATCGAGTTCGGTTTAAAACCAAGCGAAAGAAACTCGAAGTAATCTTTCGTGAAGAAGACTGTTGTTAGAAAACAGTTTAACTTATGTAAACTGAATAACCGAAGAAAGACAGATTAGTTTTTGCATTCTTCAGTTCAGTTATGGTGACAACTGAACTGATGAGTGCGCTAACTGATCGAAACAATTTTAAAACCGTAGTTAATCAGTTAACTATACAAGATATGTTTATGGATGTTCGGAGACTTCAACTGCTCCAACGTCACCCCTTCTACCACCATGGGTAGGTTCCACTAGAAGACTTTGATTTATACAACACTTTGTACAAACCCACACAGCTAAGACTTATGCTACTGCCTATACTGAACTCCTAGCTACGACTGAAGGCAGCACCTTCCAGCCAACACTTCTTTATCGTCTATATGTCGAAGACTACATACACAAGTGTTATGTCTTTGTGTAAGACGGTTTTTGAGTGGATTTGAGAGTGAGTGTGTGTGTGAGAACTGAACGAGAATGTTCTAACACACTGAGGGAAAATGGCTTCTAAACTAAGCTGATACAACGATGAAGAATTCCCTCTGGGCTTTAAGTGCTTCTGAAAGCTGATATGCAACTGAGCGTGCCCTTTTGCTGTTTTCTCTTCTCAACTCTTTTCACTCTCATATGTCTCTCGTTTGAGTCCTCACTGATCTTCTCTTTAAATAGTCGGGAAAGGCTGATCGTACAGTGAGACTCAATTATTGTATCCTTTGCATTTGAATCGGCTCCTTGGACTTTGTGCTTCGACCTTTGACTGCCCTTCTGGAGCGTTTTGTCTTTAATGCTCTGATGCAACGTCCATTATTGTCCTTTGACTGGACAATGGCTTTGTACCTTCTCGCACAGCTTGAATCCATTAAGTAAGCTTGTCGTGATCTGCAACTGATTGCTCCTAACTGAAGTTCTGAACTGGTCTTGTTGCTGTGAGGTGAAATCAGTTGGTTCTTCAGCTTAACTGATTTCACTTATCCAGTTGAACTGATCAGTTGGGTTCTTTGTCAGTTGAACACATCATAGGCTGGCCAGGCTTTTGAGATCTTCCTGCTGAATTACCTATCAGTTTGGACAATCAACTGAACTACTTGTTTGAAGAACCAGTTAGACTGATTTAGTCTCGGCAATCAGCTGGCATCTCCGTTTGCTTTAGTTGGTTTCGTAAACTGATTAATTCAGTTTTAGCTGTTCTGCGCATTAAGGTAGATTATTAGAAACAAAAGAATAAGTTTTATTAGCATCAAAATCAAGATTGTGAACTTGAAAAATTCCAACAACATATCTCTACGTAAAATGATGATGATGATGAATGTTTAAGTATGTATGATGCAGCACGTTTATGAAAATGTTTATGAGATGATGGCACGTCTATACTTATATAAGTATGTTTATGTAAGTATGTTCAGAGTTTAAGTATGTATAGGCTACGTTAAAATGCATGTAGTTTTATTATGTATTACTTGCTATTCTCAGTTTATACATGTTGAGTCTTTAGATTCACTAGACTTGATCGATGTAGGTGAGGACGAGTATGAGGAGGCGAGAGACAGGGACCAGTGATTTGGCTCGGACGGTGTGGAGGTCTAACCCGAGAACCGCTTAAGTTTTCAAGAATTTTTGTGCACGTTAAATTCATTTACTCTGATTTTCATGAAATTACCTCACGTTGTTTAAACAAGTACGGGTTGCAAGCTCTTTTACCTTTCAAATATTCAGACAAACATTTTATTTGTATTTTTTTGATAGATTATTACTTATTTAAGAAAAATTTTTATTTTTCGCAAATTTTAAAGTAGTTTAAGGTTACTGTACGTCACATGACGTGTCAAGCTGATTTATCAGTTGACTTTCATAGCCGATTGATGAACTGACTGTGTAACTGATAGTTCACTTTGCTACGTAGTTTTTCGATGAACTGACTATGTAACTGATCATTCTTAACTGATCTTCCAGTTAACTACATAGTTTCAGTTAGCTTTTATCAGTTTAGTTGCCTTTGATTTATTATTGATGTTCCCAAAGTATCATAATATTTATATTTAATATTGATGTTCTCGAAAGTAGTACAAATTTTAGTTTTATGTTCTTGAAGTAACACAGCTTTAATTTTATATTGATGTTTATGAAGTAGCGCAACACAATTTTATATTGATAATCTCGACTAATCTAGAACTTAAAATATAAAGATATAAGATTTATCTTAAAAATATTGTTCTAAGATCTAAAATATATGAATATTTTTGGAGAATTTTGATTAAAAATCTAAGATTTGTCAATCTTGTACAAATTATAAATATATACTCCTTTTGGTTTAAATTTTGTTATCCTAGTCTCTCATGATCGTTTAGTATTTACATTATTTTAAATTTTTCTTGTCGGTTAGTATTTGGCTTTTGATTTTAATTAAATAAAAATAAAATAAAAAATCTCTCGCTTATTTTAAGGGACAATAAAAAATATATGACCCATTTCAAATTTAATTAAATGGAATGGATTTTGACTTTTTAAAATCGAGAAAAGGGAGTTGACTGCTGTTAGTTAGGTGAGTTCATTTATTATGTCATTAATTAGTTAGTTAGATTTTACTTTTTTTAAAAATATTTTAATTGATATATCGGGACCTCCCCGATTTGAGGTTTCATTTATTCTCGTTATTTTTGTGTTCTTCACGAGAAAATAATAAAAAATCATTTGAAAATTTGAAGATTTGTAGATAAGTAAGTATATACTTGAATGCTGTTCAGTTTAGTTCTGGTTGTTTTTTGTTAGAATTTTTGTGAGTGGAGTTAGTGTGAGTATTTATAGTCTAGCAACGTGTTGATTGTGTGGGTCGAGTAGGTGGATCGAATGTGAGTCGAGCGTGATCGTATATGCTAGGTCTGGATAATGTCTCGAACTACGTGTGCACCTGTATGTGTGGGTCGAGCATCGTGTCTAGTGTTGTGTTGGTCGAGGCTGTAAATATGTTGGATGGGCTTGCAATTCATGGGTCGAGTGATGTGTATATGTTGCAATTCATGGGTAGAGTGCCTAAGAATTCATCACTTTCACATAGCATATTTTTTAAATAAATAATATTGTCTATAATATAATATTTTTATCTATGTTTTGTAGGTTATGCCAACTGTTATTCTCTTTGAGTACAACGGCGATGGGAAATTAAAAAAGATAATATATTTAAATGGCGTTCATGGCCTAGTGGCAAGTGGGCAGCTATTCCTTTGGATTCTGATATTTGTTCTATGGAATATATAGAAAATGAGATATACAGAATTATGAATCTAGGTGGCACAGAAAAATTGAAATTAAGTTATCTTCCTGATGTGAAGCATTGCAATATTCGTCCAATTTATATTGAGGATGATAATGATTTGAAAGAATACTTACCTTTTGGATTTGCAAAAGAAAGACCAGTATTTCATGTCGAATTTGAACTAAGTGTTGTTTCTCTTGATATTCTTGAATGTGAAAATATCATGTCACCGGATTTAAATTTGACTCATTTGGAAGATGAGTATGTCGATGATGAAACAAATATGTACGCTCACTATTTTGATAGAACTTTTGTCTCAAATGACCATTGCACTAATAATGATGTATTAGAAGATATAAATACATCAACTGAAAATATGGAAGATAATGATGTAAGAAGCACAGAAAATGATGTGGAGGATATAGATGCAGTACATGTGGATAATAATGATGTCAACATCCACCACATGAGTGTAGATCATGATACTGAGACTCATGTTCAAGCTGATACATATTCATTTACCGATGGTTCAAGCTTATTTATTGGTCAAAGATTTTCAAGCAAGATCGAAGTGAAGAAAGTGCTATCCAAAATTGCTTTGAACTCGTCTTTTGAATTTGAAATTGTCAAATCTTCTAGAAATATCTATTCGGTTCGTTGTGTGAATAAAGGTTGCAGCTGGAGAATTTGGACTTCAAAACACGAGAACTCAACAGATTTTGTGATTCGTACATACTGCAACACACACAATTGTGACTTGACTGGAATGCGTAAAAGGCATCGACAAGCTAGCTCATCTGTCGTTTTTGATATGTTGGTAGAGAACTTTCGAGAACAACAGAAAACTCCTCAACCAAAATCTATTATGACAATGATGCGGAATAAAGGGGTTGACATTACCTATTACAAAGCCTTGAAAGGCAAACAACTTTCTCATGATATCTTCAGAGGTGATCCTGAAAGAAGTTTTGGTCTTCTACCTTCATATTTGAAAATGGTCGAGAGAATGAACCCTGATAGTATAATAGATTTAGTAGTAGATGAGCATAATAGATTCAAGTATTTGTTTTTAGCATATGACGCATGTGCAAGAGGATATAGATGCATGAGAAAAGTCGTATCTATTGATGGTACATGGTTGAAAGGAAAGTACGACGGTACTTTACTTGTGGCCTCAGCACAAGATGGAGATTTTTATCAATATCCTTTGGCTTGGGCTGTTGTTGATGTAGAATCCATTGCTTCATGGAGTTGGTTTTTGACGAAGCTCTTAGAAATAGTGGTTGATGAGGAAGAGTTGGTGATTATCTCATACAGACATCCGGGCATCATTGCTGCAGTTGCAGACGTTTACAAAAATGCAATTCATGGTAATTGTATATGGTACTTGTCACAAAATATGAAAATTCGTTGCAAAAAGAAGGGTTGTACCGAAATGTTTATGCGGTTAGCAAAAATTTACAACCAAATCGACTTTGACTTGGAGTACGAAAAGTTTAAGAAAATATATCCCGATGCTGCAAAGATTTTGGATGAAAGTGATGCATTGGATCGATGAACTCGAGCATATAGCCCAAGATCTCGGTATAACATTATGACAATTAATAGTGTTTGAATCAATAAATGCAAGATTGCGTGAAGAAAGACAATTCCAATCATTGAACTACTAAATTATTTCCAGACATTGACTACATCTTGGTTTTCAAGGTATCGAAATGCATCCATCGCATCAACAACAAATTTCACTCCAACTGTAGAGTCGATTCTATGTGAAAGGTTTAATATTGGTCGGGGATATCAAGTTTATGAGCTGGGCCATCTTGAGTTCGATGTTCGAGGGAGTGGTGAGTGAGTCGAGTGGACAAGATTGTAATGTGTGCGGTAGATTTTTAAGTTTGGGTCGAGCGGGTGGTAAATGGTTCAATTTTGGGTCGAGTGGGTCGAGTGATGATGTTAGGGGTTTGGTTTAGGGTTTTTTTAGGGTTTAGGGTTTGGGTCGATTTTGGTCGAGTGGGTAGGAGATTTTGAATTTTTATCATTTTATAATATATAATTCACTTTATATATGATTAGAATGTAAATATATATAAAAAAATTTATTTGTGTGCGTCCTTCTCGGTCCTCTCGTACTTGGGAAAGGTCCTCTCAATGCTCTAACGCCCAAACATTTTAATATGAGTTATATATTATATTTTAAGTATGTTAGTTAAAAAATTCATAACAATGAGAAAAATGTATCTCTTATTCTAACAATATGGGTTGAATTTATACTCGACTAAAATTTTTAATAAATTTTATAATTCCACTAAAATTCATAATAATAGAAACTAAAAAATTCATAACAAATTTCATTACATATTCACTTTACTGAATATATATCGAAGCATATAAAATTAATGTTTATTGTATATCGCCACTCGACCCAATTTATCGAAGCATATGAAATTAATGTTTATTGTATATCGCCACTCGACCCAAAATTGGGTCGAGTGGGTTGAGCGTTATCTCGACCCAAAATTGGGTCGAGCCATAACCACTCACTCGACCCAAAAATGGGTCGAGTGGGTCGAGCCACACAACCCTGGCTCGACCCACACGACAACGTGAATTGGTTTCATGGTTTAAAATAGATACCTACACGACCACATCCTCGACCCAATGAATCGAACCAATTTTCATTGTTTAAAATAGATTGAGTGTATGGATCACATACATTAACTTAAAATCAATATAAAGTATCATATAAATGTTTTAATCCAACGACCATAATTTATTCCAAATACAACAACAACAGTAATGCCTAAATTATTCAATCTTCTCATCGTTGAGTTGATAAGCATTTTCCCTAAACATGGTATAAGCTGCTGTCGCTAAATAGTATATTCCACATTCACCGCTACAATGAAAAAACAAACTTAAAATATACATTGATATACATTGAACAATAATGAAATAATAATTTTTAAAATAAAAAATTTTAACCTGGTTTTTTGATTAGGAAAATTTTCTGGCATAAATATACTTCATCTTTCCGAAGCATCAACACCCAATATATGTGGAAGCATAATGGAGAAAGGGTTAATAAGTTTATGCAATGTCTTGCCCGACCTATCTACGCTGCTGTCTGAATCCATGATTGTGATATTCTTACGGCTAGGCAAAACCTTTAACAAAACCCAATGCCCAGTAAGATGAAAGGGTATCAAAATTATTTTGGCTTTGTTCCATGGAATAACCGGCCACTCATCAATTTCTGCTCTCACATAGGATATCAAAAATTCTATATTATTCTCTCCACCCTCATTGAAAGCACTCGAAACTAGCTGATGAAAATCCACGTCCATCAATGACACCTCATGTGACATTAAATGTGAGTACGTCCTTTGTAATTGGAGCAACACTTGACAACATTCTTGAATATGCTAAAAGTGATAAAGTGAAATATGTTAATTACTAACTCAACGTAAAAAACAAAAAGAAAATAAGAAAAAACTTACTATCTCAGTCAACCAAGAAGCAGGTATCCGCAATACACGAAACCACGAGCTATCGTAGGACGAACACAACCCAGATATCCTCGTATTTTCCATACAAGAATTAATCTCAGCACTTACTCGTGGCCACGATCTATTGGCGAACATTCTAGCTCTTTTCTCAAAAGTCAAAGACATCATATCATTCATAAGATGATGACACGGTTCCTCGTCTGTCATAGGCTCTTCCTTCACTGTGAACAATCTTAACTTATGGCCCGAAGTTTTTTCAAAAGCTCGAGTCAAAGACGGATCGCTCACAAGTCAAATATTTGGATACACCTCATCTACTCTCAAAAATGAAATATCTTCATATCTATGCCTTGATGTCTCGCCTTGATCTGAGAGAATAATACATACAATTTTGTCATTTTTCATACAAAAAATTAAAAATCATATAAATATTGATAAAATTTACAAACATTGGCATTCATTGAAGGTAATCTCCCAATTATATCCTTCAAACTCGAGATATCGTCATGCATATTTTTCAATTGATTTATTATATCGGCTTGGTACTTTTGTATCGTCCCAACTTTATCCTCCAAACTTGTGAAACGAAGTTCATACATATTTGCATGAGATGTATGATCTCTATGCATAGATGTATGTCTCATGTGAGTCAATGGAGGAGAAGGTTGATTCATGTGTGAAGGACTACGAGATGGCAGAGAAGATTTTCTGACTTTATCTCGAGATGATTTGGAGTATGTATATGTGAATGGCTAGAGAAACGGTTGATCCTCAGTCTCAGTCTGTACACCCAATTCATCCTCTGGATCTTCCAATGGATCTTGAGTGCAAACTACTTTGATACCCTGGCAAATTAACTCTGTAATGTGATTGATTATCACATTATTAGAATCAACAAAATTGCCAGTCATATAATGCACAGACAACAGCTCTTCCATGGTGGGAATGAGCATCCCCAAAATATCCTATATTAATCATTAACAATAAACATGAAATTAGTTAACTGTTAATGAAAAATGTATTAGATAATACAAAAAGTAAATAAAATGAATATTTTGTATTTACCTTGGTATATACATTTTTAAATGCTTTGTTCACGTAATCCATGGAAGGGGAATGGTTTTTACTCCATTTCCTAGTCAACCAATGACACATCCAAGGTATCGGTACATTGGGACCTTCCCGACGTCTAGCAAACACTTCAGCAATTGCTAGAAAATATTCATAGGCCAAAATCTAGAGAACGAGAATATTTCATTTAATGAACAATATTTAGTTACCTGTAAAGGATGAATAAATCTACTTATATGGAAGCTACCGCACCTACTGAAATCTGGATCATTCCCACGGCGTGCTACCAAATTTTCATAGCTTCTGAACTTAGTTTCAAGATCTTTTCTAAGTCCATAAATTACTTCTTCGAAAACTATTCTACCCTAGGGATAGTTTATAAAACTATCAAAGTTATTTAATAATCTAATTCATTCTAAATCCACTGTATCATTTTTATTTTTTCTTTGTCTACCTAATACACCTACTACGAACAAAAGACAGGCCAATTTCACCTTCTCAATGTCTATCCCTTCCCCTAAATCATTCTCATACTCATCAATTCTATCTATCAAAATCCCCCAAACCTATACAGTCACTTCCACCAAAATGTCTCTCCCTAAATTCATCTTTTTCGGGTATCATAGGATAAAAGTTTGAACAATTTAGGTCAGTTAACAAACAATACTCTAACAATAAAAATCGTAAAGGTCGTTTACGATATATCATCCAAAATTCATCACTTCCACTGTCATAACTTTTCCTACTCATCAAAAACCATAACAATTGATTGGAATTGTTATAATCCTTAGCACATAAAATTAAATTACCGAATTGAGTATACTGCACCAAATATTCTATCTCTTTCTCATTTAAAAATGATACAATCTTCCTACAGATCTAAATGTATCTTGATCCTAAAGTTAACTCGCATTCAAAGAACTGATTCCTTCCAAGTTTAGTGAGGAAGTAAATATGCAGAAAAAAACAAAAAACAAAAAGATTATTAGTTGTCAAAATTTAAAATTAAACCGTGTGTGTTCATTTTAAATTGGGTCGAGATGGGTCGAGCTCGACCCAGGGTGAAGAGCGCACGACCCAGGGTGAAGAGCTCTTCACCCTGGGTCGTGAAGAGCTCGACCACACGAGCTCTTCACACTACTCGACCCAGGGCTCGAGCAACGACGAGACCCAGCGAATCTACTTGGTGTGAAGAGCTCGACCCAGATTCACACCTAGGTCGAGAACAGATGATTTCACATCTCAAAATAAATTTCTTACCAATACGTGATTGTCTCGTTGGATTTCTTACAGAGGAATACCTTGTAGACTCGTAGTTAATTGTTAGCCAAAAACCATAACAATGGATGCAGGATACAAGGAAGGTTGAGAAGATAAGGATGTTTTGTGAAGATAAGGAATGAAGGGGAAAGATGGGAAAGATTGAGTCGAGTAAGTTTTTTTATTTAATTAAATTATAGATTTTATTATATATAAAATTAAAATAAAAATTTAAATACACTAATGAAAAAATTAATTTTTAAACAAATTTAAAACAAAGGATAAAAAGATAAATTAAATTCACTATTTTTTTTAATAAACACTTCTGTCACTCCGGTTTTCCTATTTTCCCCTTATTTGAAGCTAGTTCCTTTAATATTTTTGTATGAACATAAATATTTGATTGTTTTATTTATAACAAATTGCAACACAGTAAGATTTTACAATATTCTAGTTCTAACATCTAAGTAAAGAGGTTAAATCAAAATCTGTTTTAAAATGAATCGGAATTTTTTATTTTTTTAAAAAAACTAAAGATTCCATTTTCAGAGTAAATGAAATTTTGAGGGCCGGATAGAGATTTATTATTCTTCGAATATTTTGGAAGTAGATAAACATGTTTGAGCGGAGAGACAATACCGTAGAAACAGTTGAAGTGCGCCACTTCCATTCCACGAGTGTCACTCATTTCTCTCTTTCTTGGATTCATTTTCGCCGCAGGTATGCAGTCAATCTTGTTTAATTTATCTGTTTCTCAATTTTTTTGTGTTCAAATTTCCATTGGCTCGGAAGTTGATCGATTTAGATTTCAGTGTTGCAACATAGAATTATTCATGATCATGTTTGTCCGAATGCCTCAATGGATAACCCCTTTTCCAAGCTTCTTCAAATGACGCTCATATGAATGAAATCTTGTCATAGAGTTAATGATGTTACTTTTTTTTGAAACAGATGGGTGGCGGAGATACATTTTTGGGTGTTTGTATTTATATATTGTAAATGGCTTCAGTTTATTTTTTGTTCGAATTGGAAAAAAGGAAAAAAATTCTTGTCCCCTTTTGGTTCTTCCATCGCCGTTCTTCCATCGTAGCACCATCTCCGTCTTTTGGAAATTCGGAGATTACAATCTCAACTCAAGAATTGTTTGGAATTACTAGTGCAATCCAAACAAGGAATTCAGTTTCTGATCGTGGACCTAATTAGACAATCAAAGGAGAAGAGTCGTTCGTAGGGATTTACAAGAAGTACTATCTTCGCGTAAAAATCGGAATATTTTGGAGTCCAAGCGTTAAGAACGCAAATGTATAATTCTAAACTCCCTACGAATGTTTTTAAACACATGACGCCCAAGAACAAAATTTTTAAACTTCCGCTGCGTCTTGGGTGCGAGAACACGATGTCCCAACAGTTGTATCAGAGCAGGTAATTCTTAATCGTGTGTTTTAATTAAATTTTGTTGAGTTTATTATTTCTAACCGCGTAAGAATTTTTATGAAAAAGCCCCTATAAATTATTTTTGAAAAATCTGTTTTTGAAAAAAAAAATAAAAAATCTGGTCTGCCTGGAACTGTTTCGGGCAGATGCTCGCCGCAGCCCGATCGGATCAAGCAGCGGGCGGGCGGGCTCGACACGTGAAGAGAAAGGAGATCATATTATTGGACTCTTCTCAAACGTGAGGCAAAATTACGTAAGAGTTGCAGGGAGTTGCAATCGGGCTCTACCTTTTGGAAGTTATGATTGGCTGATATTATTCGGGATCATAATTTCACAATTGGGCCTTGCATGCTCACTAAGGAAATTGGATTTCTCGTTTGTCATTAGAGGGTGGTGAAAATGTCAAAATAGTGGGAGGCGATTCGTAAAAACAAAAGTCCATATTTTACGTCTTACAAAATATTTCAAAATAGTCGGTAACGTTTATTCTGTTTCCATATCAGTATATTTATGATTTCGTCGCGTAATTCATATCTGTTATTAAAACAAGCTAACTGAACACTAATTTTCAAGATTGGCTGGGAAAATTGTTCTAAATTCGGAGAAAATAGCATTCACACTAATGTCAGTCTTGCTGAACTGACAAAGCATGCAAGATGGTGGGACCATAGTATGCAAGTTAAAGTGTTATATGCTTGGTTCTATGTCAAATGAACTGTAGAGACAGTTTGAGGAAATGTTAAATGTTGTTGACATTCAAATACACATGCAAAAGTTGCTTAGTGAATGAAACTCGCATAATGATGCACAACAAATAAACACGATTTCAACAACAACCAAAACAAAACAATATAGTCTAAACCAAGCACATTTGTGGCACGTTAGGTTGGGACATATTTCCCAAAGAAAGATTCACAAGCTAGTGGAACGTGCACATAATCTGTTGGATTTGATCCAAATAGATGTGTGTGGCCCGCTAAGTTTTAGCGTGAGATATGGTCATTCCTACTTCATCACCTTTACCGATGACCATTCGAGGTTTGTGTATGTGTATTTGATGAAATACAAGTCTGAAGCCTTTGAAAAGTTCAAAGAATTCAGAGCAGAAGTAAATAAACAGTTAGGAAAAAATTATTAAAACACTATGATTAGATCGAGATGGAGAATACTTGAGTACTGAATTTCAAGACTACCTTAAAGAGAATGAGATTCTCTCACAGTGGACTCCGCCTGCCACACCCCAGTTGTATGGTGTGTCAGAACGTTGTAATCGGACGAGATGGACATGGTTCGATCTATGATGGGATTCACTGAGTTACCGCCATCCCTTTGGGGATATGCGCTTGAAACAACGGCGAGATTGTTGAATCAAGTCCATACAAAGACAGTGAATAAAACTCCATATGGGATATGGATGGGAAAGCCGCCCAAATATTCTTGCTTAAGAATATGGGGATGCTCTGCTTACGTGAAGCAGGCAGTTGGAGACAAATTGGATAGTAGAGCCAATTTGTGCTACTATGTGGGATATCCGAAGAACTCTATTAGATATTAATTCTATTATTTCAGTGAAACAAAGGTGTATGTTTCAAGGAATGCCACCTTCTTAGAGAAGGAGTTTCTATTGGATAGAAAAGGAGGGATGATAGAACTCGATGAGATTCGAGAACCACTTACTACACAGATAGCAGAACCCACACCCAACAGCCAATCAAAGAAACACAAGCTCTCAGAAGATCCGAAAGGATCTCAATACCGCCTAAGCCTGCTTCTTAAAGAGGGCCAAGGTGAGCCCATTCCTGGAAGTGATCCAAGAAATTTCAAGGAAGCATTGTCTGATGCCGATTAATCTAGATGGCTTGAAGCCATGTAGTAAGATACGGACTCCATGTATTCGAATCCAGTATGGTCCTTAGTAGATCCATTTGAGGGAATTGTTCTCATAGGATGCAAATGGATTTACAAAAGGAAACTTGGAGCGAATGAGAAGGTGGTGACCTTCAAAGCTAGACTGGTAGCAAAAAGGATTACTCAAAGACAAGGTATTGACTATGAGGAAACCTTTTCTCCAGTCACGGTATTCAAGTCCATTAGGATACTGCCAGCCATAGCAACATGGTATGACTATTAAATATGGCATATGGATGTGAAGACAACGTTCCTTAGTTGGGATATTAAGGAAGATATTTACATATCTCAACCTGGAGGATTCGCATCAATAGAAAGTGAGCATAAGGTATGCAAACTTCAGAAATCCATTTATGGACTCAAGAAAGAATCGAGGAGCTGGAACCTCAGATTTGACAACACTATTAAAGAGTTTGATTTTGCCAAAAATCCTGAGGAACCTAGTGTATACAAAAAGGTTAGTGGGAGTGCAGTGACATTATTAGTTCTTTATGTTGATGAAATACTACTCATTGGGAATGATGTAGGGATGTTGCAGTCAACTAAAGTATGGTTAGTTGGTAAGTTCTCAATGAAGGATATGAGTGAAGCATCATATGTATTAGGAATACAGATCTATAGGGCTAGATCAAAAGGATGCTAGGGCTCACCCAATCCACATATATCGATACCATACTGAGGAGATTCTCTATGGAGGAGTCCATGAGAGGATATCTCCCAATGTCTCATGGTGTGAATCTATCCAAGTCTATGTGTCCTAAGACTGATGAAGAGATAGAAACCATGAGCCACATTCTATATGCGTCTGCCATAGGCAGTATTATGTATGGTATGATATCTACTCGACCTGATATTGCATATGCACTGAGTGTTGCAAGGCGATATAAGTCGAATCCAAATCTACTACATTGGAAAGCTGTAAAGGACATTCATAAGTACTTGAGAAGAACTAAGAATTTGTTCTTGGTATACGGGAGTGGAGAACTAAAATTGGAAGGCTACGTTGATTCTAGCTTCCATTCAGATGTGGATGATTCGAAATCAACCCCTGGATTTGTATTAAAGCTCAATGATGGTGTTGTCTCTTGGAAGAGTTCCAAGCATGACACCACAGAGGATTCGACCACTGAAGCAAGAGTTGGGTGTCATTCCTGTATCAACTGCAGCAAGAGTTGGGTGTCATTCCTCAAACAGTTGATCCAGTCCCGGTCTACTGTGACTACACCGATGCCGTTGCGCAAGCGAAGGAACTGAGGTCTCATCAGCGATCCAAACATATACTGAGGAAGTTCCACATAATCCGGGAGATTGTGGGAAAAGGAGACATATCGGTAGAGAGAGTCTCCTCTGCAGATAACGTTGTTGATCCACTTACGAAGCCCCTGCCATGACCATTGTTTGAGAAGCATCGCGAAGCAATGAGTCTAAGATCTATGGGTAGTTGGCTACAAGGCAAGTGAGAGATTGTTAGAGTAGGTGTCCGGCAATTCAACTTGTGGCTAGGGTTTTTATTGACTCTAATGTAAAACAATCTTTATTTTAATAATATTTTACGATTTTATTTGATTATGGCTTTATACTTTATCTGTGTACTAATTCAAGTTGCATAGATAAAGTCCTAGAATATACAATAGGTAACATGAGGTCTGCATCGGAACGTAAGATCATGAAACTCATTAGGAAGTGTACCATATATTCTAAACAGGTTCCTAGTCGAATCACCCGCCTAAAATAAGGATAAAGGTCGCTCGAGCTTGAGACTAACATCTGTGGTGCAAACGTCATGTTTCATCGGCAAGGGCATGGAGATGTCCATTCACATAGATGAGTGATCATATGATGATAGCACTGAACAACCCTCCCTCGGACTATCCAAGTGGTTCCCACTTATCAAGTGGAATAGTCCGAAGTTATGATTGTACACCATTAGTCCTTTGACCCGGGACAATGTAGGGGCTATACGTACTAGCATGCACTTTGATCCGTTTACCGACTCCATCGAGGGTCATCAGGTGGCAAGATTGGGTGTAGTTTCGAAATACGTAGGAGCAAATGCATTGTAGTAGAGGATTCACCGTTCGCCTACGGGTGAAGATATCCTATGTGATTTGATAAGTTAATAATGCAAGGAGTCTCTGGCCAGAGCAAGAAATGTGCTTTAGGGAAAGGTGTTTTCCTAGTTGCACATACTATGCCACTGTTAGTACTCAAAGATAAATCACATCGTTATCGAATTTATATACAACTCTCGATATACCAATGGTTGCAGATTCGATCGGGATATATGTGTTGAAGGGACCATACTGTACACTAACCATGACTAAAGGTTCTTGCAGGCACTATCAGTGATACCTAGGGGATCATGGGGCGATGCTACTAGACGCTCATACCATGATCCGATGGGTGCGATCATAAATGAGTACTGACAATTTTGATCAAGGTGTTGATGTAAAGAATGTGGTTAACTAGGGTAAACCCGAATAAAAATAAATGTTATTCTGAATCACATGGAGATGTGAACCCACGGCTAGCTGTATCCCTGAACCATTGAGGGTCACACAAGTATCGGATTATGTGTTCCCGTTGAGATATTCAAATTTCAAAGAGTTGGAATTTGGCGATTATAGTTTGATGGAGATCAAACAGGAAGCTTATAAAGGAGTTTATGAGTTGATTCCATAGAATGGAAGAAATTGAAGTTAGCATAATTTCTAAATAAAGAAGGATAGTGGAACTGCCTGTTTTTTGAAGGAGTTCACTAAAACTGGCAGCTGCCAAATATGGTAACTGCCATATATGGTAAGTTCTAAATTTGGCAAATGAAAATTTTGATCTTCGAAATTTTCGATTTTCATTATATGAACAAGATTTGTATCCTTGACACATCGACGCTCTCGGATCATCGATCGGAGTTATTTAGTGAATTGAGAATTTACTAATTAAATGATTGTGCTAGTAGTAGTGACTACTAACATGCACAAATTCTCATAAATATTCTAGAGGAGTCTAGAATTTAAATTAACCAATAAGTTAGTTTAAAAATTAAATAATAGTTATTTAATTTAATATACATATACATGTATTTATTTTATATGGTGATAAAAAATATGTGTATATGATATTATTATATCATGTATTATTAAATGTTAATAAATACATTATATATTAATTATTTGGGAGTTTAAATATAATGAAATTATTGTAGTCCTTGTGGGAGAGGGACTCCTAATTAGATTAGGAGTATAACTCTATAAATACACCATTAGGGCTCATTGTTGGATGATGAAAATTGCACACAAAAACCACTCCAAAACCTCTCCTCCCTTGGTTGAAAAGCTCTCGGCCATAGGAAGGAAAAAGGAAAAAAATTCTTGTCCCTTTTTTGTTCTTCAATCGCGGTTCTTACATCGTCGTACCATTTCCGTCTTTTGGAAATTCGGAGATTACAATCTCAACGCAAGAATTGTTTGGAATTACTAGTGCAATCCAAACAAAGAATTCAGTTTCTGATCATGGACCCAATTAGACGATCAAAGGAGAACAACCGTTCGTAGAGATTTACAAAAAAGACTATCTCCGCGTAAAAATCGGAATAGTTTGGAGTCCAAACGTTAAGAACGCAAAGGTATAATTCTAAACACCCTATGAATGTTTTTAAACACACGACGCCCAAGAACAAAATTTTTAAACTTCCGCTGCGTCTTGGGTGCGAGAACACGATGTCCCAACAATAGGGACACGTGAATGTAGTTTTCTCTTGATCTTCTGGTGCTATAGCAATCTGGTTATAACCTGAATAACCATCTAAAAAGCAATAATGACAATAAGCAACAAGTCTATCAAGCATCTGATCAATAAAAGGCAATGAAAAATGATCTTTACGTGTGGCATTATTTAACATCATATAATCAATGCATACTTGCCAACCAGTCACAGTACAAGTAGATATTAATTCATCATTCTCATTTCTTACCACAGTTATTCCACCCTTTTTAGGCACTACTTGCACATGAGACACACAACTACTGTTAGAAATAACATAAATCATACCAGCATTCAACATTTTCAGCACCTAATTTTTTTACAACCTCTTTCATAGCTGGATTCAACCTCCTCTGGTGATCCACATAAGGAGTATACGACTCCTCCATCAAAATTTTATGCATGCATATGGTGGGACTAATTCTCTTAATATCAGAAATTGACCATCCTAATGCAATTTTAAACTTCCTCAACATTCTCAACAGTTTATTTTTTCATCACAAGTAAGGGAGAAAGAGATGATTACCGGACATGTCGACTTCTCACCTAAGAATGCATAGCAAAGTTGGCTTAGCAACTCTTTCAAATCAAGAGAAGATGATATTACCTCTGTTTGCTCTTCTACCTTCAAATCCTCGAGCTGTGCATCCTTGTTTCTTTCTTTCTGCAAACCATCAAGAGCCAAAAGTTGCTCTTTTACTTCCCAATCATCTTCCTCAGTAGTTCCAACAGCACCAACCAAACATCTCTCCAAGGGATCCCTAGTTCCTGCACAATCAAGAGACAAACATGAGTCTATAACATCAATGCTTTTACACGTACTTACCTCATTTGATCGCTTCATGTTATTATAGATATTAAAAACAATTGCTTCTCCACCAAATCTTAAGGTGAGTTCTCCCTTATGCACATCTATCAATGCTCTCCCAGTCGCTAGGAACGGTCTCCCGAAGATTAATGGAACATCGTGATCTTGTTCCATATCTAGAATTACAAAGTCAGCAGGAAAAATAAATTTATCCACTTTTACCTGTAAATCTTCAACGATCCCAAGTGGATACATGAGACTTCTGTGCAAGCTGCAAGGTTATATGGGTTGGTTTAACCTCTCCAAGCTCCAACTCCCTGTAAATAGAAAATGGCATCAGATTAATACTCGCTCCTAAATCACGTAAAGCTCTACTATATTGAGTACCACCAATAAAGCAAGGAATAGTAAAACTCCTTGTATCTTTTAATTTCTATGGTAGCTTCTTTTGCAGAATGGCGCTACACTCCTCGATCAGCTTCACGGTCTCATACTCCTGCAGCTTCCTCTTCTTAGACATCACATCTTTAATGAACTTTGCATAGTTTGGCATTTGTTCCAACGCGTCCGCAAATGGAATAATGATGTGAATCTTCTTGAAAATTTCTGAGAACTTTGCAAACTGATCATCAATGTTCTTCGACTTAAACCTCTGAGGGTATGGAAGGGTCGGTTTCAGTATAGGAGTCTGTTCAACTTCAACTCCAAACTTGGACTCCTTCATTTTGTTCTCCTTTCTATCCTTACACTCATCTTCTTCTTCAACTATCTTCTCGTTTTCCACTGTCTCCTCGGGTCTTTCAACTTCAAGTTCTTTACCACTCTTCAAGGTGTCTGCCTTGCACTGCTCTCCTGGATTTACTTCAGCGTTACTAGGAAACTGATCTCTGTTTTGATCTTTCAATGCATTTGCCATCTTTCCAATCTGTGTCTCAAAAGATTTCATTTTGACACCCATATTTCGCAAGTGAGTCTCCATACTATCTAGACGAGACTCAGTCTTAGCCATCCTCTTACTAGATTCAGCAACAAACGTCCCAATTAAATCCTCAAACGAAGGCTTTCCTTCCCCTTTTGATGTATTGAACCCCGGTGGAAGATTCAACACATTCTTATTATTTGCAAATGAAAAATTCTCATGATTTCTTAAACCAGGATGATAAGTATTAGGGGGAGGGTTACCTCAATATCCTCCGTAGCCACCAAACTTCCAGTTGTTGATATACTGAGCTTCTTCAGGAAGATGTGCTTCTTCAACAACAACTTGTGCACCTTCAGTGTCTGATGTGCTCACTTTATTAATAGCTGCAATCTGCGTAGTCAATGCTGAAACTTGGGCAGTGAGTGATGTAATAAGATACACAGCATAAACTCCAACTGTCTTCTTTGCTCCAGACCTCTCAGACGGCCACTAGTAGCTATTAATAATCATCTGCTCAAGCAAGTCATAAGCTTGATCAGGAGATTTGGCAAAGATTGTGCCACCAGCTGCTGCATCCATAGTTCCTCGTGTCTGCCCATTCAGACCATTGTAGAATAATTCAATATGTACCCAGTCTTTAAAACCATGATTTGGACACCTTCTCAGCACCTCTTTATACCGTTCCCATGCCTCATACAGCTGCTCAAAGTCAGTTGCCTAAAAGTACTGATCTCGATATTCAACTGTGCAGACTTCGCAGGGGGAAAATATTTAGCAAGGAACTTCGTTGCTAACTCCTGCCATGTCGTGATGCTACCCAAGGGAAGCGATTTGAGTCATCCTCTTGCCTGGTCCATGAGAGAAAATGGAAACAAACCCAGTCTAATAATATCGTCAGATACATTATTCATATTTACCGTATCTGTGATATCTAGGAAATTCCTCAAATGAACGTGTTGTGACTTTGATTGTTGCACTCCCAATAGCAGGTTGTCCGCAAGTAGTATAATTCGGTTAGTCCGATATCGTATCCACAGGGAAGCTACGGTAATTACAAGTCCACTACAATGTCTTTTTGTTTTTGTTTCTGTTTTTGTTTTTCTTTTAATTGTTTGAATCTTTAATTGATAATTTTTAATTGTTCAAATTTTAATTTAAGTAGTTGAGATTAGAGGATCCACTCTTGATATTTTAATAAAGTTAACATTAATGAACATTATTGAAATCCACTTAATAAAATGGTTCCAATATATTAAATAATCATATTTATATTATGTTATATACTATTTTCTTATAAGTATAAAATATATACCAAAACTTATAAATGTTGTCAAGTATTTATTGTGCTATATATATTTGTAAACACTAAATCAAGGTTCCCACTACCAAACTAACATTTAAATGGTAGCAAGAAATTAATAATATGATATACTGATATATAATAAATCAAGGCATCCACTTTAAATGGTTGGTAAAACCAAACAAACATATAAATGGTACCAAGAATTTAGTGTAACATATAGTAACAATAAATCAAAACTCCCACTTATAAGTAGGGTATAAAAATGCTTAAAGAAATAAATATAACATAAACAATAAATAATGATTAAATAATATAAAACATAGATTCTTACCTTTTAATAACCTTATTATCATGCCAAGAGTTTCACCTTATCATCTCAACTTTAGGAAGTTAGCTATTCATTATTCAAAGTGTAAAACTTTGAATATGAAATTAACATGCTAATTGTATTTAAATGAAGAAATAAAGGAAAAATATAGAGAGAAATATTATGAACTCAAAGGTTTGTTCATAGAATGAGGGATATCTCAATACATTACAATGCACCCCTATTTATAGCCAAATTTGGGGAGACAACCACAAATAAAATATTATTTTTTTACACATAAGTCTTCATTGGTGTTCCAAGATATTATATTATATTACACATCACTTTTGAAAATCTTCTTCTCCGAATTTGCTTCTTCACATAAAAAGAAACATGTGGATAATTGAGTTGTCTAGTTGTGGTATTTTTTTCAAACCATTTGACCAAGTAATTTGAGAGATATGGTCAAAATACTAGAGCATGGTAAAACTGCCACTCCTTTGGTAACTTTATTTGTTGCTTAATTTGATCCCAATTGTGAGAGGATTTTTATCTCATGCTTGTCAACAATATTGTAGATATTATAATCAACTTTCTACAGGTCCAAGAATCATCTTAATCCCATTTGCAACGCCAAGTTTATTCTTGTTTTATCGAACCTGTAAAAAATAGTAAAAACTTGTAATTACACAACAACTTATATTTTATACAATTTATTATAAAACATATAATATTTAAACATTTAATAAAACAAAAACTATATATTTATATTATAAAACATTTAATTAATGTACAATTTTTATGTTTATCACACCTCCCAACCAGCTTATTGCTAGTCCCTAGCAATTTAAGCGTTAATAGCAATACAAAACATATTGATTAATTTAAATAGAAATGTAATCAAAACTATCTAAGTGTTTAAATTAAATTTGAAAACTGTCAAAGTTATATCAAGATCATCATAATTATAATTTATGAAATAATTTGAGATGATCAATTCAAAGCTTATTTCAGGTAGTTAAATGTACACGGCCTTCAGAAATTCCTAGTAAGAGTCTCAACTCCATATCCTCACAGGTTAATAAATGTTTCAATTTATGGCAACGATTTCTCTCATGGAGTTGGAATACAGATAAATGCTCAGAAAAATGGTTTACAGAATGCAGACAGACAAACGAGCCAAACTAATCAAAAGATAGAAAATCCATTGATTCAAAATCTAGTTGTTCTTATTATATATTTTTTTCTGATTTTTTTTCATAACATCATGGAATCAGACTAAGTTTATGCTTCTTGACCACATATTTATTTAATTTGTACAATAAATTTCTCTCTTTCTTTCTTTTTTTTTTATTAGAGATATATGGGTCGTAGCATATAACTTAAAAATTACATAGATCTTCAATATTTTTCTTTTTGTTTTTTTTTCTTCGGGAAATATCATTTTTTTTTTAAAATAAGACTCAAGATCTAAACAATAGATAGCCTCTCTCATGATCAATAAAAGCTCGAAAGCTGTTTTCTCAGTCCTCTCCACTCACTCACAAAATATGTGTGAGTTTAAAATTTTAGGCACTCTTATAAGGTATATCTTGGGCCATATACTTTAATACCTGATTTTATCACAATGGTTAATCACTAAAAAAGATTTCATAAATCATATTTTTATATTGATCAGAATATTAAAATTGACATTTTTTCAAATAAAAATTTAAACATCCTTAAATAGATTAATACATGTTCTAATTTAAACCTTTCAAACATGTAATGTATGATATTTTTGCAAAAATTACTAAGATACAATCAATAAACATGGTTTTATTTTAAAATAATATATTTTTTTAAATATATATTTTTTATTATTAAATTTTTTTAATATTTTTTTTATAAGTTTGTTCTCCCCCCAAACAGAATATGACATTGTCCCTAATGTCAAAATAACTATTAATAAAGAGTACATAATGAAAGAGATATCACCTTGAATTTTATTGAAGATAACAAACTGAAACAAACGCAAACCAATCCACGACTTTTGAATCAATGATCCAACTTTCTTTTCTTACTGCTTGATTGCGACCAATTGATCTTTGCTATCATCGGATCAGGTTTATGAACAAAAGCTTCCAAATCATCAATTAATTGGTCGGCAGTCGAAGCAGAGATGAGCATCCTTCGTGAATTTTCTGAAATGAAATTCTGTTCCACAGCTTTATCAAGAAATGTCAACAAACTGTCATAATAATTATTGATATTCAACAAGCCCACAGGTTTATTATGGATATTAAGTTGTGCCCAAGAAACAGTGTGAAAAATTTCTTCTAATGTACCAAAACCACCTGGTAATGCGATAAAAGCATCAGAATTTTCAATCATTTTGGTGATTCTTTCATACATTGAAGAAACTTTTAATTCCTCCCCAATCGTAACACCTATAATATTTCCTTCAGCTAAAGCTGTAGGAATAATACCCAAAACCTGACTACCTCCAAGATGTGCAGATGTTGAAACAGATCTCATTAACCCAATATTACCTCCCCCATATACCAAGTGAATTTTTCTCTCAGCCAATATCTTTCTAAGATTATTTGCTGCTTCTACAAACACTTCATTTTTTCCAGAACTCGACCCACAAAATACACAAATATTTTTCAATGTTTGTGCCGAGGATCCAGCCATGTTTTTACTTTCTTTTTGGTCTGCGAAAATAGAGAGAAAGATGAGATATTTTATAGGGGTTATATGTTATCATGACAAAACCATGGGTCACAGTTGTAAATAGAATAAACAGTAAAAACAATAATAACACACATGCATATAAACAGTAGTGTGATTGTGGCTTACAATTTTCCTCTGGTTTTACGTCCAGAAACGGCTTCAACGCCTTCTATGTTAATAAAACCAATTTTATCTTCTCTGTTATTGGAAACATATCCCAAAGATTTGCATCGTTTGTCACAAGTCCATCTTGCACATTTATGACAACCCCCTAAACTTTTGGCCCTTCGTTTTTTCGCATAAGTACTTGTTCCTAATCCAGGCATATACCGAATGAGTAATGACTGTTGAACTTCTCCTCCTAATCAGACCTTAGCTTCTATTACAAGACGAATATCTTCTGGAATTCCTTTTCGCATTAACAATCTCAATCTTTCACACCTACTTGCATAAATTTTTCTTAGAACATTTTCAGAAACAGAGGGAAAATATTTACAAATTTTTGAGAGAATTTCATCCATTTTGAAATGAGAAGAAATGATTTTTTTTTTGTATCAGCAATTGTGGGAAACTGATTAAACCGACTATGAGAGCCACGGAGTACCGTTATCCGCCATTTAACCGGGAAAATAAAAAGATTAAGGAAACCTGAAATAAAAACAAACAAAATTAATTGCAATACAAAAAATCAAGGATCGGAAAGGGAAATAAACTCTTCTTTAAAGATTTCATTTTCTAAAAATGGTTTAAGCCTTTGTCCATTTACTTTAAAAACATCACCATTTTTAGGATTTTCAATATCCACAGCTCCATAAGTATACACATGCTTTACAACATATGGGCCTGTCCATCTTGATCGTAATTTTCCTGGGAATATGTGAAGTCGAGAATTATAAAGCAAAACTTTTTTACCAATCTCAAAAGATTTTCTAAGAATTGTTTTATCATGAAATGATTTGATTTTTGCTTTATAAATCCTTGAATTCTCATACGCGTCATTTCTGAGTTCATCAAGTTCATTAAGTTGCAATTTACGCAATTTGTTGGCATCATCCATGCTTGAATTTAAAGTTTTGATCGCCCAATAAGCTTTATGTTCCAATTCCACAGGCAAATGACAATGTTTTCCGTAAACCAACCTATAGGGAGACATATTCAATGATGTTTTAAAAGCTGTTCGATATGCCCAAAGTGCATCATTAAGTCGCAGAGACCAATCTTTTCTATTTGAGTTAACAGTTTTTTCCAAAATTTGCTTTATCTCCCTATTAGCTAATTCAACTTGTCCATTTGTTTGAGGATGATAAGGAGTAGTTACTTTGTGAGTAATACCATATTTTTTCATTAATGAAGCAAATGGTTTATTAACAAAGTGAGTTCCCCCATCACTTATCATGGCTCGAGGAATTCCAAATCTACTAAAAATATTTTCTTTTAAAAATTTGATGACGATTTTATGATCATTTGTTCGACATGGAATTGCCTCTATCCATTTGGAAACATAATCAACTGCAACTAAAATATACAAGTATCCAAACGACGGTGGAAAAGGTCCCATAAAATCTATTCCCCAACAATCAAAGATTTCAATTTCAATAATAGGATTCAAAGGCATCATGTTTCTTTTTGAAATCGCACCCAATTTTTGACAATTTTCACAGATCTTGCAGATTTCGTGGGTGTCTTTAAACAAAGTGGGCCAATAAAATCCACACTGCAGGATTTTTGCAGCTGTTTTCTTTGAAGAAAAATGTCCTCCGCATGCTTCTGAATGACAAAATTTAATGACACTACTTACCTCATTGTCGGGTATGCAACGCCGAAAAATTTGATCCGGACAATACATGAACAGATACGGATCATCCCAATAAAATTTTTTTACCTCATTCAAAAATTTTCTTTTATCTTGAGAACTCCATTGCGGTGGCATTTTTCCTGTCACAAGAAAATTTACTATGTTAACAAACCAAGGTGTAGTAGTAACTGAAAATAGATGTTCATCAGGAAAATTATCGTTAATTGGTTGTTACTAGTCTCGATAAATGATCGGCTACAACATTCTCGGTTCCTTTTTTATCTTTGATCACAATGTCAAATTCTTGGAGCAACAAAATCCATCGTATCAGTCGTGGTTTTGCATCCTGTTTGGTCAACAAATATCTAATAGCAAAATGATCAGTAAACACAATAGTCGTTGATCCAATCAAATAAGAACGAAATTTATCTAATGCAAATATTACAGCAAGTAGTTCTTTTTCAGTTGTGAAATAATTCATTTGAGCATTGTTTAAAGTTCTACTTGCATAATATATCACATAAGACTTACTGTTTCTTCTTTGACCCAATACTGCACCGACTGCATAATCACTCGCATCGCACATGATTTCAAATGGTAAAGACCAATTAGGAGGTTGCATGATAGGAGCTGATGTTAAATGTCGAATGATTTTATCAAAAGCATTTTGGCATTCTTGAGTCCACTCAAATACAGTGTCTTTTGTTAAGAGGTTACAAATGGGTTTAGAGATTAAACTAAAGTCCTTTATAAACCTCTTATAAAATCCAGCATGTCCCAAAAATGAACGAATTTCTTTAATGGTTTTTGGAGGGGGTAAATTGGCAATGACATCAACTTTTGCTTTATCAACTTCAATTCTATGAGATGACACAATATGTCCCAAAACAATCCCAGAATTAATAATGTAATGACATTTTTCCCAATTTAAAATAAGACCTTTTTCCTCACATCTTTTTATAACTTTTTCTAAATTTTCAAGACAATTATCAAATGTACTCCAAAAAATAGTTAAATCATCTATGAAAATCTCCAAACAATTTTCAACCATGTCGCTAAAAATGCTTAGCATACATCTTTGAAATGTTGCTGGGGCATTGCATAAACCAAATGGCATCCTTCTGAATGCAGACGTTCCAAAAGAACATGTGAATGTAGTTTTTTCTTGATCTTCAAGTGCAATGAGAATTTGATAATAACCTGAATATCCATCAAGAAAACAGTAGTAGGGATGACCTGCCACTCTTTCTAAAATTTGATCCAAAAATGGTAATGGAAAATGATCTTTTCTAGTGGCATCATTTAATTTTCTGTAATCAATACACATACGCCAACTAGATGGGACTCGACTTGTTAACAATTCACCTTTTTCATTTTTTATCACTGTGATGCCAGATTTTTTTGGAA
>NC_133308.1:9676321-9836976 GCF_012295235.1 Primulina huaijiensis | reverse complement strand
TTTCAATAAGATTTTCATCTTCACTTTCATCTCCTTTGTCATGTGGTTGCTTACAAAGATTAAAAACATTAAGCTCCAAGGTCATGTTACCAAATGACAACTTCATTATTCCATTCCTGCAATTTATAAGAGCATTAGAAGTTGCTAAAAATGGACGACCCAAAATTACAGGAATTGCATTACAAGCTTCGATAGGTTGTGTATCTAAAACTATGAAATCGACAGGATATACAAAGTTATCAACTTGGACCAACACGTCTTCTACCATACCTCTTGGCACTTTAACAGATCTATCGGCAAGTAAAAGTGTTACCGAAGTAGATTTTAACTCACCTAGATTGAGTTCTTGATAAACTGAATATGGAAGTAAATTCACACTAGCTCCAAGATCAAGCAAGGCTTTTTTAATCTTTCGTTCTCCAATAATACATGAAATAGTAGGACAACCAGGGTCTTTGTATTTCAAATTATTATTATTTTAAATAATTGCACTTACTTGTTCGGCTAAAAATGCTTTCTTTTTCACATTCAATTTTCTTTTCACGGTGCACAAGTCTTTCAAAATTTGGCATATGATGGTACCTGCTTTATTGCATCTAATAAAGGAATATTAACTTTTACTTGTTTAAAAATATCATATTTATCAGAATTCAAATTTGATTTTTTTGTATTTTTCAATGCATGAGGGAATGGTGGTGGCACTATCTGTTGATCTTCTTCTTCGCAAGTTATGGGTTCCACTTCCTTACCCTTTGGAGTTGATTTATCTTCATTTTCACAAGGTTCAAGAATGGATTTTTCCACTACCTTACCACTTCGAAGGGTAATAACAGATTTTACCTGATCCATCGGTTGAGTTCCAGAAGTTCCGGTTTGTGAATGATGATCCTTGGGATTATGATGTGGTTGTGAAGGAAACTTACCTTTTTCATGAACATTAAGTGCAGATGCAAATTTAGCAAGAGTATCTTTCAAATCTGTCATGGTTTGAGCAGTTTGAGTATTGATAGACTCTTGCTTTGTAATGAAAGAATTCAATATATCTTCCAAGTTCCTTTTAGGTGGAGGAACATAAGGTGCATAATTTTGAAAATTTTGTTGATTTTGGAAATGTGGTTGTGAAAATTGTGCAGCATTATCATTCCTCCAACTAAAATTTGGATGATTTCGCCAACCTGGATTGTAATTTTGAGAAAATGGTTCAAAATTTGGCCTTTTGAAATTGTTCAAAACATTGGCTTGTTCATGGAGACATTCTTTAAAAGAGGGCAAAGTGGGACAATCTTTTGTAGAATGATCACTTGTATCACAGATGTGACACGCAATTTCTTGAATAGATTTTAATTGACCATTCTTTTTCAATTCAAGTGCTTCAACTTTTCTTGCCAAAGAGGTAAATCTAGCTTGCAGATCATGTTCATCTTTGAGGGTATACATACCTCCACAAGATGTGGGAGATTGAATCTTGTTTGATGGTTCGATTGTACTTATAGTGTCCCAATTTTGAGCATTTTCAGCTAATGAATCGAGATACTCAATTGCCTCGTTTGGATCTTTATCTTCAAATGTTCCATTACACATAAATTCAACAATTTGCCTATCTTTAGGTGTTAAGCCTTCATAAAATTGAGAAACAACTCTCCAAATTTCAAAACCATGATGTGGACAAAGATTAAGCAATTCTTTATATCTATCCCAACACTGATAAAAAGTTTCTCCTTGTTTTTGAGTGAAAGTGATGATTTGCCTGTTGAAAAAATTTGTTCTATGAGATGAAAAAAACTTTTTCAAAAATTGTTGTTGCAATTCATCCCAAGTTCGAATGGATCCCGATCTACGATTTGTTAGCCAAGTTTTAGCTTTATCTTTTAAAGAAAAAGGAAAAAACTTAAGTCGAATGGTGTTCATGCTACATTTTAGATCATTATATGTGTTGCACACTTCTTCAAATTCTCGTAAATGCATGTATGGATTTTCAGAATCTAAGCCATGAAAGTTGGGTAAAAGTTGGATAATACTAGGCTTAAAATTGAAATGAGATGCATCAGGGGGAAAAACTAGACATGAAGGTGCATTAGTACGTGTAGGATTCATGTGACTTCTAAGTGTTCTTCGCCTATCATGATCATGTTGAGATTGAATTTCATCTTCATTTTCCTGGATGGGTTCTTCCGCCATGTTTTGTAAAAATAAAGGGTTATTTCGAATTAGTCGACCACTAAGTGTACGTGACCAAATAATGCTAATGCAAGTGCAAAAAAAAAAAAGAAAAACACAAAAACAATAAAAAATTCAAAGAAAGAAAATTAAATAGACTTGAAATTAAATTATACTTCCCCGGCAACGGCGCCAAAAACTTGTTGTGACTTTGATTGTTGCACTCCCAATAGCAGGTTGTCCGCAAGTAGTATAATTCGGTGAGTCTGATATCGTATCCACAGGGAAGCTACGGTAATTACAAGTCCACTAAATGTCTTTTTGTTTTTGTTTTTCTTTTAATTGTTTGAATCTTTAATTGGTAATTTTTAATTGTTCAAATTTTAATTTAAGTAGCTGAGATTAGAGGATTTACTCTTGATATTTTAATAAAGTTAACATTAATGAACATTATTGAAATCCACTTAATAAAATGGTTCCAATATATTAAATAATCATATTTATATTATGTTATATACTATTTTCTTATAAGTATAAAATATATACCAAAACTTATAAATGTTGTCAAGTATATTTATTGTGCTATATATATTTGTAAACACTAAATAAAGGTTCCCACTTTAAATGGTTGGTAAAACCAAACTAACATTTAAATGGTACCAAGAAACTAAATAATATGATGATATATTGATATATAATAAATCAAGGCATCCACTTTAAATGGTTCGTAAAACCAAACAAACATATAAATGGTACCAAGAATTTAGTGTAACATATGGCAACAATAAATCAAAACTCCCACTTATAAGTAGGTTATAAAAATGTTTAAAGAAATAAATATAACATAAACAATAAATAATGATTAAATAATATAAAACATAGATTATTACCTTTTAATAACCTTATTATCATACCAAGATCTTCACCTTTTCATCTCAACCTTGGGAAGTTAGCTACTCATTATTCAAAGTATAAAACTTTGAATATGAAATTAACATGCTAATTATTTTTAAATGATGAAATAAAGGAAAAATAAAGAGAGAAATATTATGAACTCAAAGATTTGTTCATAGAATGAAGGATATCTCAATTCATTACAATGCAATCCTATTTATAGCCAAATTTGGGGAGACAACCACAAATAAAATATTATTTTTTACACATAAGTCTTCATTGGTGTTCCAAGAAATTATATTTTAATACACATCACTTTTGAAAATCTTCCCATCCAATTTTGCTTCTCCACATAAAATAAAACATGTGGATAATTGAGTTGTTTGAATTGTGGTATTTTATTTTAACCATTTGACCAAGTAATTTGAGAGATATGGTCAAAATACTAGAGCATGGTAAAACTGCCACTCCTTTGGTAACTTTGTTTGTTGCTTAATTTGATCCCAATTGTGAGAAGATTTTTATCTCATGCTTGTCACCAATATTGTAGATATTATCATCAATTTTCTACAGGTCCAAGAATCATCTTAATCCCATTTGGAACGTCAAGTTTATTCTTGTTTTATCGAACCTGTAAAAATAGTAAAAATTTATAATTACACAACAACTTATTTTTTTATACAATTTATTATAAAACATATAATATTTAAACATTTAATAAAACAAAAACTATAAATTTATATTATAAAACATTTAATTAATGTACAATTTTTATATTTATCAGAACGTGAGGATCTGCAGTAGCGGTTCCTGCCAACTGGTTCTGCTAAACCATATTTATCAATGCAGGCTTCAGCTCGAAATTGTTTGCATTTATTGTCTAGAGCAATTCCAGAATAATGTGT
The DNA here is from genome assembly GCF_012295235.1 of Primulina huaijiensis. NCBI lineage: Eukaryota > Viridiplantae > Streptophyta > Magnoliopsida > Lamiales > Gesneriaceae > Primulina > Primulina huaijiensis. Next base: position 9,833,020 of record NC_133308.1, on the reverse strand, counting down.
GTTGATCTCTGGTTTGAAGTGATCTCTGATGGGTATAGCTTCTGGCGGGTTACGTCTAGCGTCCTCTCTATTTTCGGCCATTGCTTTGATCTCTTCTCTTCTCCTTTTTCTTAATCTACTTGCAGTTCTTTCGATCTCAGGATCAAAGATAAGCAAGTCAAGACTTTGTAATCTTCGCATGCACTGTCAAACAGAGAAAATGAACAAATCAGTGATTATTATAATAAAACAAAAATAACTCTAAATTAAAATCTAGACTGATTGGTAACCACACTGATATAAATTTAAATTTGACACTCCTCGGAAACGGCGCCAAAAACTTGTTGCGTATTTTCCGCTCGCAAGAGCACGGTTGTCAAGTTTTAATAAAAGAGACTTTACTATCGTTCCCACGAGGAGTGTATAAATAAAAGTATATCCGTGCTTGTAATTACAATAGTCGCGACTTTATCTAGAATAATCAATAAAAGGTTTGGTCTGCTTAAAACGAATTAACTGAAAATTAATAGGAGTCGAAGAATCGAATTTATGCAAATATCAGTGAGAAAAAATATCTAAAAGAGTGATTTCACTTAGTTTCCATGATAACTATTATCGGTTGCCTTTATATTCATGAATTCCAGTCATTTAATGGCCAAAAATACTTAATTAGTTTATTCCTCCTTTCCCAAGTGACGAATAAAGTGTATTATTCAAACTTCGATTCAAACATTCCTAATAAAAATCTAAGTTTAGATGATATATGCAAACGATGTTCTTATCTAAGCCCCGCTAACGTTATACGCCTTCCGAACAGTATAAACATTTAACTATGTGTCTCTAATGATCCATAATTCTAGTCCCTCTCCCGAGTTGTAGAATTAATCAGATAACAATCAATTTATGACCAGTAAATTGAAATCGAATAAAAACTAGAAAACACAATTAAACCAAAAGGAATTCAATCATATATGAAACTGAGTCAAAATTATCGTGTCAACAAAACTACTCATCCTCTAGAATTGAAAAGTTAGTGCATAATGAAATTTAAACAAAAACAAAGCATGTTTGAAGATTTAGAAATCTCGATACAAGAATTAAAAAGGGGCGAAAGATTAGATAACAAATCAGAAGTGGCGTATTTGTCCCCAGATTTGTCGTTGCGATCATTCCTGGCGTTCCAGATACTCTTCTCGTGTATCTTCTGCGTCTCTCCTTGATTTCTCTCCAAAAAGCAGCTCTCCCTGGTTCTGAAACCCTATTCTCCTTTATATATTTTGTTCGAGCCCGTGAGTTGAAAGCCCAATTATTGATTCTCCCAGGCACTGCGCCTAGGCGCCCGTCAAGTTCAGAGGTAGCGCCGCGGAGCTTGTGCATTAGAGCCTAGGCGCTTGCGATTCGGCAGTGATGGCACTGCGGTGCCTGTTGTTCACATATTATGGAGCTGCGGCGCTTGTTTTCCTCCTCAAACCCTTGGCGCTACGACGCTTCTTCCTTGGAGCTTGTGCATCAACAGTTCGTCATCAAAAACACCTCGAATCGCCCTCAATCATCCGATAGTTGTTCATCTCCTGCACGACACAAAAACAACAAATACCACTCATAATTATGTTTGAAACTAACAAAATTCAAATGGATTCTCATATAAATTACGTGCAATTCTTGCACTTATCAATAATATTTATAATAATTTTCGTATCCTAACCGTATCGTGTCTTATATTTTCAAAATTTGTCATATCGCCGTATCCGATACGATACTCGTACCCGTGCCATGCGACGTAGCTTATCATTACTTTTCTTCTCTCTGTCGTGTGATTTCTTCTCATCCTTCTTTCCCACAATTGAAATAAGCATTGTCATTCTCTTCAGAGTTCTTCTCGTAATGTTGCATCCGGCCAGAATTGTGAAACTTTCCTTGGTTCTTTCTCAAGAATTTTCCAAATTTTTTCACAAACAATGACATAGTATCATTGCTTATATGTTCGGCAGACCTTTCTGATGATGATACTGGTTCGACAGAGGCTGCAGCTAAAGCCTTAGTCACCTTGGAAGTTGATTCTTCACCTATTCTTGTTTTTAGTTCAAATTCATTGGCTTTTAAATCTGCAAATAGATTCTAATTTTTTAAATCCTTGGATTCTGTCATGACAGTTGTCTTGACAGCCACTCTCGGCAGAGCCCTCATCACCTTGAGTGCTACTTCCATCTTGGAATAAACTTTGTCGAGGACCAATATTCCATATTTTGAATATAACGGCCATTAGTTTCCGAACAGTCGATTTCCAAATTTTCGCCATTAAATGGTCCGCCATTTGCATCTATTTCTGAATTAATGACTCATATAAATCACAAAGTATCACACATCTTGATATGCCATTAAACGAAACTTGAATAACTCCATGGCCCTGTTTTATAAGAATATAATCTTGATATGATTAGGAATATTAATTTCACCAATATATTTGTTTGTTCCGTAATTACTTCCTGTCATTCTCCCTGAGGTAGAGCACATAAATTTCTAAACAAGACCAAGGTTAAATAATGAACTCATTGAGGGTGCGTTGGCAAGAAAGTTATCTTTTATTAACTGTTTTTTGTCAATGTATGATAGTGGAGATGAAAGTTTAGCAAAAAGTTCCTATGCAACTGTTTATTTTTATTTTTATCAAATTGGACATGCTTACACCACTGATGCACTTCATCAGACATTCATATTTTACCACTTTCTTGTTCTGTATATGATGCTATATTGCACACTTCCACACATTAATGTTTATTTGTTTAATCTAACTGCACAGTCGGAGTTCCTTTTGATGTTGTTTTCACATAACTATATTTTGCATGATTTTCGACATTTAAGTTGGGTGTGCTTTATGATTGCAGATTGCTAGAGAATTAAGGTTGAGAGATGTTGGTGGAATAATTGTGGTAGATTTCATTGATATGATGGATGATTGTAAGTATACACATTCTCTATTTTCTTGGTTCACTCAATGTATGACGCACCATGTTGAGATATTGTAGTAGAACAAAATTTTTATTTAATTTAGAATTTGTGTTAGTTATCTACTGCAAAAAAAAAAAAAAAAAATTCTCTAGTTGCAAGGCCATTGTAAAACCTGGCATGAGGTATTTTTCTAATTTTCCCATGTTAATTACATTCTAATGATTCTCTTGTCAAGCACAAGAACGTATTCAAAAACTCAATTATTCATTCACTCTTCTCAGTCCCATTCCCATTCCCATTCCCAGATATTTGTCTTCTGAGATAGTCTTCTCTTCCGATTTTTTTCTTCTAAATCCAAGTCCTTTTCACATGCCTCAAAATTTAACTGGCATTGTTTGAAATGGGACTATAGGAAATATTTGTCAGTGCAAAATGGAAATAATTTGTGATCACTCTAGATGGAATTTCAGATGTAAATTTGAAAAGGAAAGTTTAGATTTGCATTTATCCATTTTCGTTCTAACATAATATCTATTTTACAGCGAATAAACGACTCATATATGAAGAAGTTAAGGCTGTCGAGAGGGACCAATCAACTGTGAATGTTTCTGAATCATCTAGGCATGGACTTATGGAAATAACCCGAAAACGTGTATGATATGTTAATCAATTGTTTTCCTTCTAATATATTTCTTTCGTGATTTTTATGAAAACATGATTGAAGAGTTACCTTTCTGCTATTAGCATTTTGGTGCAGACAAGAGAATGAACTAATTGAATTTTGATATTTATTAGAGGATTGTTGTTCTTGCCTTTTGCAGTGAATTCTAAATATATGGGTTACTTTTCTTTCTTTTGGGATACATACCACAACCATATACATTATGTAAGTACCTTACCTTGTGCCATATACGAAACTAAAATTACTGATCAGATATGGACTTTCCCTAACTTTTCTACTGGTGTTGTTTTGTTCGTTGTTTTTCTAATCTAAACCGCCTTAATTAAGCTAAACCTAGTAATGAAAGACAATTTGGGGTAGTAAATGAAAACAAGTCATTCACATGTTTTACCTTTTTTCATCAATACTAGATTGAGCCCCAAAAACTGTTCTTTGTTGTTACATCTGTACTATATGGGGAATATCCTGTAGGTCCGATCTGTAATTTTTATGGCAAATTTGGTCATCTCTCTTGTGCCTGTGTAGGTTAGTCTTAGTCCAACAATCGGTATTTGGTTTGTATATATTGAGATTTTCTGAAACCAAATCACTTGGTTGGCATCTCATTAAAGAAAAAACACTTGTTACGAGATGCAGAAACATGGATTTCAGAATCTCTGACTGCAAAGTGGAAATCACTTATAATTATACTCAACAGGTACGACCTTGCGTGACATTCATGATCAGTACTGAACCATGTGCCTGCTGTCATGCAACTGGGAGAGTGGAAGCTTTGGAAACTTCATTTTCCAAAATCGAACATGAAATCTGCCGGCTCCTGGTGAGTAATTTTCTTTGAAAGCTGGGTTATTACTTATTAGAATGATGTTTCTGATATTTCCGGAAAATTACTGTATTTCGGGAATCACTTTTTCCATGCCCTTTGAGGTACGTGTAGGATTTTATTTTTTTCCCTCCGTGCATGCTTTATAGTTCCTATTTTCTTCAAATAACAGTCTGCTTTGTTACAGTGACATGCGTTACTCGGCTATCCATTTGGTTATTCAGTTATCCATTTGTGGCATCTTTAGTTTATAATCTTACTCATTTTTTTCTTTATTTTATAAACCTTTAAGTTTTCTACGTTTTCCTTTGATCAGTCTATTATGCACCAAAAAGCTGACCCGGAAAACGCTAAATCTTGGCCGCGATTCATGCATCTTAAGGGTTGACCGACATATGTGTAACTATTTGACGTCGGGAAAGAGGACAAGACTTGCAGTTTTGAGTAGTTCTTTAAAAGTTTGGATACTCCTGAAGGTATTGAAATTATTTTCAGAGTCTCTGGAACTGCTGTCAGCATGTATTTATAATTTTGTTCACCTTAATTGGAAAGATAAAACTAAGTTCACCGCTTCACTTATGTGTTTAAAATGTCTGTGTTCAATTCGGTATTCTGCTTATTAGAAAAATCAAAATTGCATGCTTCTTGTAATTTCTCTAACTTTTTTGAGTAGGGTAGGATACTATGTCGTAAGTTTTCAAGTGTAATTCATTTTAATTACTCATTTTACCCAGTAGAAGTCATAATCAAGTTAAGAACACATTTCTCCAGGAGTGAGTTAATTTATAAATTGCATTTTATATATGTTTTATAGAATCCATCTGATGACATCTCAAAAGATCTGAATGACGCTAAAATGATCAATAGGGATTCCCATTTCCTTGTTTTCCGTTATCCTGATGGCAAGTACAACAGGATAAGCTTTTATCTTTTATCTTTTTTGTTTCCTGATAAAAGTTATTTTTCTGCTATGAGAAATGCACGTATTTAGCATGGATCAGATGGTGCATCCCTTTTCAGATGTCTCTTTTAAAAAGTTTTAATATATTATACTCTGAAACTATCTCAAAGAAATGCTGAATGACACCCGGTGCGCTGATTCGTTTCAAATGGATCAATTTTTGCTTTCTGCTTTGAGAATTTTATTGTTGCGCGAATTTGTTCATCAGGTTGCTAGGGGTCTTACCCAGGGGACATTTGAGCTAAAACTTTTGACAGATCACAGCCTCTAGAAGCTTCGATGATTACACGGATATCTTTAAAGTTCTGATTTAGTTAACATTAAGTTTTCACCTCTTGTAGTCTTGCGTGAAGCGATTAAATGTAAAATAATGGCATTTTAAGGGGAGACAGATCCTGAAACTGTTAACCACAGTTCAGTGTGGAAAATCAAAAATCAGACGAAAATATCGATTGAACAAATAAAGGAAGAACGAGAACAGGTACTCGAGTACATTCCTACAAACTACATATGTATAAATAACCATTGGTCATTTTCACCGAGCATACACCTGTCAAACTACTATCTAGTTAAAGAGCTTACAGTTACAAAATATGATGGTTCACGGTCAGTGATAAACACTGAAAAATACCAAAAGGGTTCATCAGAGCTCGTGTTTGCTTCTGCAATTGGATTTGCAATTGGCTAGTGATAGTTGCTTCACAACTTCTCTCATACATGGTCTCCGGCTTGCCTCCTTTTCGGTACATCTTAAGCCTAATAAAAGTATGAACTTTACTTGCTGCTGTATATTTGAATCCAAGAATCCATCCAACAGGTCTGAATCTACAATCTTCTCTATATCTTCCGTTGTGTTCCACATGGATCTTACCCACTCCACAATATCCATTTCCCCCCCAAATGATGGATCTAAAACCTTCTTTCTGGTTATCAGTTCCAACAAAACGACCCCGTAAGCATAGACATCAGACTCCTTGCTACTTTTGGTGGAGAAGGCCATTTCTGTAAAAAAAATCACATCAAATATTAGAATCGTGGTTCTCATGGATATGTTTGTAGCTTATCAGTTACTGAAATACCCCGCCAAACATCACATTATTAGATTTTTTTTGATAGCTTTATGATACTACACAAAGAACTCCTCTCACAAGTTGCGGTGATCAATTTAATGCAGGGGCCTGTTATCCAGTGTTGGACTTGTGCAGGCTCGTGGTTCTAAGTCGTGACGGATACTATAGCAAATAAAGTAATGGAATGATAAAGAATAACAAAATTTAACCTGGAGCCATATAGCCAGTGGTTCCCTGGATCACGCTCGATGTAGTTGAAGCAACAGACTGATCCAAGAGCTTGGCAATGCCAAAATCTGAGATATGAGGCTCCATATCTGCATCCAGTAAAATGTTCATCGGTTTGATATCTCGGTGGATGATGGCAGGATCACAGTCGAAATGGAGATACGATAGTCCATGGGCAGTGCCAAGGGCGATCTTGTATCGAATGTTCCACTCCAGCAACGGTGGAGGACTTGTTTCATGCAAAACATCGTGAAGACTTCCATTTTTCATGTAACTGTACAAGATTAACCCGTACTCCTGTCTCAACCAAAAATCTTCGAGTCTAACAAGATTACGATGTCTCACCTTCCCGATTGTCTCTATTTCTCTAACAATGCTGGTATTTTTCCCCTTGAACCCCAAAAATCCAAGCTTCTTCACAGCATACGCTTTATCAGGACCCAGTGTCACCTTGAATACTGTTCCATTTGCTCCCCTCCCAATAATATATGTATCTTTGAGGTTCTCTGTGGCTTCCAAAATTTGATTCAGCAGTGAGGAAGCACCTTCTTTGGCGGAGACTGGCAAATTCTGTTCCTTAGCTTTGTGCTGCAAACACACGTAAGAAATTCCAGAAACCAGAATCAATGCCAAGAGGAACGATACTGAAAGTACCATCGCGATATCAACTTTCCTGAGGCCACCTCGTCTACTCGATTTCAGCTGACAAGATTTGATGGGGACAGTGCTGTTTCCTACGCAATTGAATTCACGTTCAGGATGACAACTGAAACAGAGGTTTGGGTTGCCCGCAAAAGATGACGGAGTTGTGACAATAAATTTCAACATTGTAGGTGGCACCGGACCGGTGAAAAAATTGTGGGAAACATTGACCTCAAGCAAAGAATGGAGTTCACCAAGGGCGTCGATGCTTCCAGACAGATTATTAAAACATAAATCTAATTGTTCCAGTAGTGTTAATTTTCCCAGTTCCATAGGAACATGACCAGTCATTCCATTATAGCTCAAATTCAAATATCTAAGGCTTTGAGCATCATTTTCCAAACCAATGTTAGGACTAATGGTCCCACCTAATAAGTTTGCGCCAAGATGCAAATACGAAAGCTTCTTAAGATGAAACAAAAATTCTGGAATTCCCCCAGTGAATCGGTTCTCGCTAAGATCCAAGTTGGTTAGTTCCGTAAGGCTTCTTAGGCTGAGGGGAATCATGCCATTTAACTGATTATGCCTAACATCAAGGCTTGACAATTTATAACAACCAGATAAAGATGATGGAAGCAAACCTTCAAAAGCATTGTAAGACAGATTTAATGCCTCTAGATGCACAAGGCTTCCTAGCTGAGAGGGCATACGACCTGTGAATTTATTGATGGATAAATCTATTGAGGTTAAGTTTTTGAGGTTACCTAAGCTTGAGGGTATTGATCCACTTAAACTGTTATTGCTAAAATCCATGAATAGAATGTTTGGATTCTCAACGAACTCGGGGAGGATACCTGTAAGCTTATTCTGTTTGAGTATTAATCTGGCCAAAGTAATGCAACTTCCTATATCAGAAGGGATACTTCCTTGAAAATGATTCTGACCCAATAAAAGCTTCCTCAGATGCTTGTTGATGCAAAGGTTTGGAGGAATAGGGCCGGTGAAGTAGTTTCTGGTGAAGTCCAAGAGAGTCAAGTTACTATTAATTCCAAGTCCTTGAGGTAAAGCTCCAGTAAACTGATTGTCAAACAAGGAAACGTTTCTCAACTGCTTCAACTCGACGATTTCTTCTGGTATCTCACCGGTAAGATTATTCTGATACACAATAAGATTCTGAAGACTTTGAATCTTCCACACACTGATAGGGATCCGTCCACTCAAATGATTGGTATAAAGCATGAGTGTGTGAAGCTCGTTTAACATTCCTAATTCACTTGGAATCATACCCTCGAGACGGTTTCCATACAACTGCAAGTCATTCAAGACCTTGCATTTACTTAATTCAGGCGGTATTGCTCCAGATAACTGGTTAGCAGACAAATAAAGCAGCCTCAGCTCAGTTAGTTGACCCAGAGAAGAAGGGACAGGTCCGGTTAGGCCACAATTAACAGCAGCAAGACTTGTCAAACTGCTGTAATTGCCCAAGACTGGTGGAACACGTCCACTGAATGGATTGTTTGATAAGACCAGAACCTGCAATTCTTTGAAACTACCCATACCCAATGGAATCATGTCCTTCAAATTGTTATCGCTCACATCTAAATACACAAGAACCTCGAGAAAGTTCAAACTATAGGGCAGTGAACCTTCTAGCAAATTATCATTTAGGTAGAGATCTTTCAAAGAGCTGCAGTTCCCTATGGATGAAGGGATAGTTCCAGATAACTGATTGGATCCCAGATACAGAAATTCAAGCTTACTCGTGTTCCCAACATTGTCCGGGATCGAACCACTCAGCATGTTGTTACTGAGGTAAACCGCATTCAAGAATGGACTTTGAAACAAGGCTTTAGGAATTGGGCCGGTGAGAGAATTTAAAAAAAAACTTAAATACTTCAATCTCGGCAAATTCCCCACACTTTCTGGGATTTCACCAGAAAAGCTGTTGCCAGATAGATCTAAATATTCAAGAAAACTACAGTTGCCTATCTCCTGAGGAATTGAACCCAAGAAATCATTGTTACTTGCATCAATTGCTCTCAAGCTGTTTAAATGAGCCACTTCTGGCCCCAGTTGTCCTGAAATCCCCAAGCTAGACAGGTTCAATCCAACAACAGAGCTGCGGCGATTACAATGCACCCCAAACCATGAGCAAGGAGTGGAATCAGAAGAATTCCAGGTGAGTTTAATGGATGGAGGCACTGATTTCCAGTGCCTTACCAATGACAACAAGGATGTAGAATCCAAACTCATGGCACAAGTACAGAACAAGAAAAGCATAGAAAAACAGACCCATTTCATGTTAACTAAGCTGAAGTGCGAAAACACAAACCCGGAATCAATGTGTGAAAATAGAGAAAAACAGCTTGGAATTAACTGGGAGAGAGAGGTGACAAGACCAAATGTTGAAAGTCGGTTGACGCTTTTCAGGTTCAGCGTGTGAACGCTGACACTACCGTTGAGAATTTTTAGTGCTGTCTTTCTTTATAACTAATTAATGAAGGAACACGCAGATTCCATTTCAGGATTTTTTTTAATTTTTGAATTATTTTGTTGGTGGTGATAAGCATCAATCATATTTATTATTAATTTTTAATAAAATATTACCATATTTAGCTAGTAATCGTGGTGTTGCCAAGCCAAAAATGCCATCCACCCTATCAAATTCTTTCGTTGTTTGAATGAATGAGTTATAGTTTTCAATCTACTTTCCCACATTTTATCCTACTAGCATGAAGTACCATGTATGAAAATATCATATATTATATAATAAAAATTGTAATTTTTTTTTATAATATATGAATCATTTTGTTATTTATCTGAGTTTAATATAAATTTTAAACTACCGATATAATTTTCACTATAAAAATTTGAAATATAACTAAAGAAATAAGCTTTGATAAAAAATGTTATTATTTGTATTTGTTGAATTAGTTAGTTTGATTTAAAAATAAATAAATAAATATATTAAAATATCATATGTAAATGTTCTAATACTTTGATAAATGCAAATCAATTATCATTATAATTTATATTTATTATAAAGATTATATAATATATATTTTTAAGTAGAAAATAACTTATGTGTTTCTTAATTGCTCATCAATATCACTTTTTCATGCATTACATATTTAGAGTTTTGATTGATGATTGATTTTGACGAACAGATACATGTAACTTTTTAGTTATACAATTTAATAAAATAATCATGTTATAACATATACATTTGTGTCAGGATCGAGATTAGAAATTTAGAGGGGGTAAATAAATTTTCTTCACATTATTTTGATTGTGTTAACTAACAATGCTGAAACTTTCTCCTTGTCAGTAGAATTTTCAGCAAGTCAATCAGTGTGACTGTGCGGAAGTAAGCTTACTGAAACTGGTTTGAACAAATGGCTATTCAGTTGGGTGGTTAAGAGAAAATAAATTAAATGATAAATGAACATATGAATGTTTATGGATGTTCAGAGGTTTCAATACTCCTATGTCACCATTCTTTCTCAAGGAAGATTTGTACTAAAAGACTTTGATAATTACAAGTAATTTGAAATTATCCACCTCATTAGAACTTAACAATGTCTAACTAAGATTCTTAGTGAAACTGACAAACTTAAAGCAGTAGAGTTTCTTGCTCACAACTTATACAAACTAAACAGAAGAATTCTGTGCACGAATATGATCCTTGATATGATCAGATAAATAAAGAATCAGTGTGTGGTTTTTCTTTAATCCGACAACTTGTAATATTTTTGCAAAGAGATGAGGCTTTCTTTTTAGTCGAAGATTGTTGCTGTTGGATGGTTCAACTGATTCTATGTGTTGGAACATTTCATGTTCACAATCTTGATTTTGATGTTAACAAAACTTGTTTATTTGTTTCTAATGAGTTTACCTAAGTACGCAGAAACTGAAACTGATCAGGCTTCGAACTGATCAGTTACCAAGTTTAAACTGAATTTATCGAGACGCAAACTGAAAATGCCAACTGATTGATCGAACTGAATCAGTGCAACAGAAGTATCAAGATCAGTTCAACTGATTGTCCAGTTGATAGGTGGTTCAGCAGAAGACCTTCAGAAGCCCCAGCTAGCTGATGAATTGTTCAACTGATGAAGAGTCCAACTGACCAGTTCAACTGAATCAATGAAATCAGTTCAGCTGACGAGTCAACCGATTTCACCTCACCAGTTCAAGACCAGTTCAACTGACCAGTCAGAACATCAGTTAGAAGTGAACCAGTTTGCAGATACGACAAGCTTAATCCAGCTGTGCAAAAAGGTACAAAAGTTATTGTACGATCAAGGTACAATAAGAGACGTTGCAGAAGCGCTTAAAGCCAAATGTTCCAGATATCTATTTGGGGGAACAAATTCAAACTGCAACTGATTCATTCACTGAGTCTCACTATACGTTCAGTCAAACGCCTATAAATAGAAGCCAAAGCTCAGTGAAGACAACATACATAAAAAGATGAGATTTTAGCACACTGGCAGCACCAATGACGGCGGTGATCAAGAAGAACGTTAAATTCCATTGGGGCGAGGAGCAAGAGAAGTCTTTTAATATTATTAAACAAAAGTTAATTAAAGCTCCTTTACTTGTTTTACCTGATTTTGCTAATACCTTTGAAATTGAATGTGATGCTTCAGGTGTAGGTATTGGTGGAGTATTGATGCAAGGAGGGCGGCCGGTGGCGTACTTCAGTGAGAAGCTTAATGGAGCAGCGCTGAACTATCCAACATATGACAAGGAGCTCTATGCGCTTGTGAGGAATCTTGAAACGTGGCAACACTACTTGAGGACTAAGGAGTTTGTAATTCATACGGATCATGAGTCTCTAAAGCACCTTAAGGGTCAACAAAAGCTGAACAAGCGGCATGCTAAGTGGGTGGCATTCATTGAAACGTTCCCATACATCATCAAGTACAAACAAGGTAAGGAAAACATAGTGGCCGACGCACTATCCCGGAGGTACGTACTAATCTCTACCTTGGAATCAAAAATTTTGGGATTTGAGCACGTGAAAGAGTTGTATGTGCTGGATGTGGATTTTAAGAGTGTGTTTGAAACTTGTATGCATGGACCACATGAAAAATTCTATTTTCATCATGGTTTCTTATTTAGAGAAGATAGGTTGTGCATTCCTAAATCTTCAATTCGTGAATTACTTGTTCGGGAGGCACATGGGGGTGGTTTAATGGGACATTTTGGTGTGGCCAAAACCTTGAGTGCTTTGCATGAACATTTTTATTGGCCACATATGAAACGTGATGTTGAGCGTGTGTGTGATAAGTGCATAAGAATATTCTGAGACATGATTCAACTACTCTGATACCACTTGTTAGGATCGGTTGATTGGTTGGAAAGTGTTTAGAATGGGAGGTTGAATAAACACTCACGATTTCACAATCTTTTCGAATGAAGTATCAGTTCTGTGACAAACTGAAACTTAGGAATCTCGTCAATCAATGACAATCAGTTTAACTTATAATAGTTGCGGAAGTAAACTAATTGAAAGATAGAATAAATAACTGAAGTAAGAACACACAAAGATTTATGGATGTTCGGAGACTTCAAATGCTCCTACGTCACGCCTTCTATCACAAAGATATGATAAACACTAAAAGACTTTGATCGATACAAAACTTGAACAGACCCACTTCAGTTTGGACTTAACACTGCCAAAACTAAAACTCTTAGTTTACGAAATAACTCACAGTTCTTCGATTGTTCTTAGCACAACTGACCTAGTCAAAGATCAAATAAACAACAAGACAGTTTGTGCTTATAAGCTCGAAATGTAGCCTCAAATGCTACAAATATAACTGATAAGCATGAGCTTTTTGATTCTTCAATAAGAGCGATAAATTCAGCAGGGTTACAGCAAGCTTGAAAGAATAGATAGATCGGTTAGATGTGTGTTATTCTCAACTGCTCTTCTCACCTATTTATATGCTTCTCTTCAACGGTAACATTAAATATAATTTGAATCTTTATATCCGTTGATTGCCACGTCAAAATTTCTCTGACATTCGTACACTATAATCTCTAAAATACGGCGTTCCACTATGAGTTGCAGTCTGTTTTGTACTGTTGTCGGTTGTGTGTCCTTTTCTCCAACTGATGACGTGTACAGCTGAATGATCAGCTGATAAGCAATCACTGGTAAGCTCATAACTGAATATATCAACTGATCAATTTCTAACTGATCAGTCAGTTGACATCGTAGGTTCAGTTCAATTGGTTTTAGTTGCCTTCGATAAACTTCGCATTAATCTTCAGTTAGGCAACTGTCAGTTTATTTATGTAGTTCAGTTACTTGATCAGTTTAGTCCAATTAAACACTTAGTTTGTCAAACAACCGAAATTAAGTTTTCAACAATTTCTCCTTTTTTGGTGTTTGACAAAACTTGTAAAGTATGAACTGATCAACTGAAAAAATTCTTCAAATTTTATTGTAGATAAAATAACTCTTCTAATGTACAGATTCGTACAAGAAAGATTCAGACTTATTGTAGATAAAAAAATTCATCTAATGTACAGATTCGTACAAAAAAGAAAAGAATCTTCAACCAATAACTGAAGTCAGTTGATCTTCATATCTTCTTCTTCCCTTTGTCTTTCGGGTCTTCAATTTCCCCTATTTCTCCCTTTTTGTCAAGCACATCAATTTTCTTTAACAAGATTCGAACATCTGCTGCTATATCTGACATAGTATTCATCATATTGTCTTGCAGCGTGTCAATCCTCTTGGTGACTTTGTTTTCCAGAAAATCAAAACGTCTGCCGACTAATGCTTGAGTTTGGAAGTGAGATTCAGTCGACAGTCTGTCTTTCTTGATTTCATCCATCTGGAGAAGAAGAGAAGACACCGTTTGATTGATGAGATTGAGTCCATTTGTTGTAAACTCATGGTTGGAGTTTAGCTTCCAAGAATGTGCAAGTTGAGTAGACTTTATCTCAGAAATTGAATTCATCAAACTGACTATGTTGGCTTGAACGTTCTGAATTTCTTCAAACAGAGCATCAGTATCTGCAATACTAGGGGATAGGCATGCTTAGCGGACCGGTTCGGGCCGGAACCGACCCGGAACCGGACCCGAAACCGGACCCGGATCCGACAATCGAATTTTAAAAAAAAAAAAATTAAAAAAGGCACTTGGGCCAACGGCTGCATTTGCAGCCGTTGACCCAAGGCTGCACATTTGCAGCAGCCACCATTTCAGTAGCCGTTTTTCAACGGCTACTGAAATGGTTTATTTTTTTTTTTTAAATTTGGCCCCCAATTTTGGGGGTCAAATTGCAAATATATATTTATTTTTTTACCCTCAAAATCACCTATAAATACAAGTCATTTTTCATATTTCACATATCAATTTTCTCTCAACTTCTCATTTCTCTACAATCAATATATTTCTTTGCTATCATTTCTCCAAATATATTCAATAATTGTGTTATAATTTTATCTATAATCCATATTATTTTTATTGTTATTTATTTAATATTTCGCAATTTACTCATACAAATATTCGAATTTCAATGGCATCGTCTTCAAACCGTCGTGGTGGTCGTGACGAATACGCTCCCGATTTTGGTGAACATTTTGGCTACATTCCCGACTTTGATGAAGTTGAACCTGGTCACGAGGATGAAGAAGCCATGGAGCTCCCCAACAAAGATGTAGGGACGCCATCGTCTACTCGAGCAAGCAACACAATGTCAACGAGCACGACGACAGCCCGTGCAAAGCGAAGCAAAGTTTGGGATCACTTTGATATTGAACAACAAGGTACGAATAACTCTTTTGCCGTTTGTAAAATTTGTAAAACGAGGTATTCTTTCAAAACGGGTGGTGGTTCCGGTGGTACCGGTACTTTGAAAAAACGTTTAGTTAAGGTACATAAACTTGACCCTGATACGCTACAACCATTTGGTAGGGAACCAATACAACAACAAATTAATCCTTTTAGTGGTAAAGCTTTTACAATTACAAAAGAAATTTCTCGGAAAGCTATCGTAAAGTTTGTTACCAAATGTTGTCAACCTTTTATAATAGCTGAACAAGAAGGTTTTGTTGAATTTACTAGTACTATTCAACCTGGTTTTCATAATATTTCTAGGCACACACTTAAAAAATATTGTTTTGATATTTACAAAGAATATAAAGAAACACTAAAATCGCATCTTTCAAATATTTCTTGTAGAGTTAGTTTGACAACTGATATTTGGACTAATTTAAAATATGAATCATATCTTGTTGTTACATGTCATTGGATTGACGAAACTTGGACTATGCAAAAAAGAATTTTAGCGCTAGATCATTTAGAATCGTCTCACAACGCATACACTATAGCTAGATATGTTTTAAATGTTGTTAAGATTTATGGCATACAAAATAAAATAATGTCGATAACGTTAGATAATGCGAGTGCCAATACTCTTGCAATTAAATATCTTAAAGACTCACTAAAACCAATTTTAGAAGGTAATTTGCTTCATGTTAGATGTGCGTGTCATATTATCAACTTATGTGTTAAATGTGCTTGTGATGAACAAATGTCCACTGTAATAGAAAAATTCAAATTATGTGGGAAATTATTACGTGAAAGAAGATATGGACGTGACTGGAAAGCACTAGTCGAATCAACCGGAATTAAATTTAAAAAATTTCCTCTTCCTATTGAAACTAGATGGAATTCTTTATATCACTTGCTTCATACTTTATTACGTTTTCAAGATTTAGTTACTCCGTATTATAATAATATTACAACACAAGCTTTAATGCTAACAGACGATGATTGGAATATTTTGAGTAAATGTGTTTCTTTGTTAGAAATTTTTAAAGAAGCAACCGAAAAATTTTCTGGCATTAACTACCCTACTTCAGCCATGTTTCTACCTTTGCTTTTCAATATGTTTTATAAATTTATTGAATATCGCGATGATTCTATTATGCGTGATTTTGTTGCAAATATGGAAAACAAATTTTTAAAATATTGGGAAACTATCCCAATTGTGCATGGTTTAGCAACATTACTTGATCCTACTCAAAATCAAGGAGGATTAGACGTGTTCTTTGAATATTATGCTAAATTTCTTGGGAAGAATGTTGACGATCAAAAGAAGTCAATCATGCATTCTCTCCAAGAATTGTTTGATTTGTATGCTAGTGAACAATGTGATGAACCGAGTGCGCAGTCGGAGGAGATGCCGACATATAAGAGCAAAAGTGGAGCACTGAACTTCTTTCAAAGTTTGAAACGACAAAAGTTCAAAGGAAAATCGGTGACAACAACCAATTACAGTGAGATCCAAATTTATCTAAGTCAATATATTGAGACTACGTATAATTTCGATGTTCTTGATTGGTGGAAAGTAAATTCTAAACTTTATCCAGTGTTATCTGCAATTGCAAGAGATGTCCTACCCATTCAAAGTTCAAGTGTATCTTCCGAATCAGCATTTTCAGTATGTGGAAGAATCATTGGTGACCAAAGAACTAATTTATAGCCAGAAACACTTTCCATGCTAACGTGCCTACAAGATTGGTTTGCAGCAGAAAAAAAGAATAGGACCTCTGGCGCGATCGACGAATTCCAAAGCTCAAGTTCCGACGAAGATCCAGAATATTCTAAATATATTTTAATAAATCGTGATGAATTTTAGATTAACAATTGTAAAAGTAAATGTATAAGGTATTCTGTTAAATTTTTTTTATGTAATCATAATTATTTGCAATCAAAATTCTAAATAAAAAATTCTCAATTAATATGACTAATTTTAATTATATAGTAAAATATATTAAATTAAAGTTCGGAACCGGTTTGAACCGAACCGGAACCGGTTTATCAGAAGCCGAACCGGTCTTGGTTCGGATTGGTTCCAAGTTCACCGGACCGATAACCGGTAGGAACCGGTCCGAAACCGGTCCGGTGGAACCGATAAGCATGCCTGCTAGGGGACATGACTCTGGAAGATTGTGGAATTGGCACTTGTTCTTGTTGAGTAAAGATGACCATTGTGCCGTCAGTTGCTTCTATTTAACGTATCACCATTTCTGAAATATCTTCAGTTGTAAGTTCCTGGGAAGGAGAAGTGACAAAAGAAGTAGAAGGTTCTTCAGTTTGAATAACTGGTTCTTCAGTTGGTTGATGAACTGGCTCTTCAATTGTTTGAATAACTAGCTCTTCAGCTGGCACTTCTTCAGTTGTAGCTGAGTGCAGCTGAGCTTCTTCAGTTAGTTCAAAAATTACATGTTCAGTAATAACAACTGACTGAACTGGCTGCTCAGTTTCTTCAAAAATGGTCTTCTCGGTAGGTTCTTCAGGCATAACAGCTTGATCAGCTGGTTCTTCAAAAATAAGAACTTCTGGTTCCTCAGTTAAGATCACATCTTCAACTGATCTGGATGTCTCTAGCTGAATATCAGAGGTGACTGATTTGATGACCTCATCAAGATTTGCCAATGATTAATCAACTTCTGAATAAAGCTTTGGATCAGCAGTTGAAGAGGTAGGTGCTGAAGATGATGAAGGTTGAGCAACTGAAGTGGAAGGGGCAGTTGCTTGTTGAGAAGTTTCAGCAACTTTGTCCTTGTTTGGTTCTTGAACTGATTCCTCAGCTGGATCTTCTGATGATAAGTCTTGAGAGGCTTCTAGAATGACCAGTTCTTGACCCATTTCCTAATTCTTGATCTCCATCTGCAAAGAGAGAAGATCCGAGTCCAGTTAGTCATGCACAGCTTTGTCATTGTATGCAGTTGGACTGGTAGGATCATAGTTCAGTTGTAGTTGAGCAACTATTTTCTGTAGCCTTTTAGCTCTCAGCTGATTGAAGAAATAGTTCTTCTGCCCGAGTGCTTGAACAATTGTGGATGCCTTGACTACCTTTAACACAACATTTTCCAGCTCAATAAATTTCTTCAGTTTTGATTTTCTTTGTAGCTCCTTAGCGAAGACATCCGTTCTGAATTTCACCCATTCATCATAGGTCTTGAGCTTGTTGGCTGAAAATTCATTGATCTCTTCCCAGATAAGATCAATGTGCATTTGGATGGTATTTGTTGGCCTGGGCTCTTCTTGTAATTTGCCCTTAGAGTCAGTCAGGGCATGAGGAATGCTCAACCCTGAAGTAGTTGCATCGATTTGTTCTCTGATCACTAGCCCCTTTGGTCTGGCAGGAGGTAGAGGGGTGTAGCCAGTGATAGTGATCAATGGAGCCTTCACTCCAGCAGATTTCTTTTTATCATCTGATTTGGTGACCTTTTTCTTCGGTAAAACAGCAGACAATGATAACTGATCCTCGGTTGAGGATTCAGTTGGAATAGCTTTCAGAGGGATAGCCTTGATAGGTTGTTGAGCCTCCGACTGCATCAGTCTTTCAGTTGGTATAGAACCAACCACAGCAGCAGGTTTTGTCTTCAATGTCCTTGACTTCTTGAAGACTTTAGGAGATGGAGTCTTTTCTGAGTCAGTTTCACTGATGACCAACTTGCGTTTGATCGACTTCTTCGTAAGAGCTTTATGTTTCTGAACTTACTTGGTAACCTCCTGTGTCCCAATCTCCTTCTTCACTTTTAAAAACTTCTCAGGAGATATGTCCAGTTTATGCTTCGGTGGCTGGACATTCTTAGCATTGAATATTTTCAGCTTTGATGACCTTGCATATTCATCAGTCACCAGTCCTTTGACTTTCAGCAAATAGCTGAGCTGCATAGAAAAACCCTTGATTGCTTGGACACTTGAAACATATTCCGTAGGATGTTGAAGATGATGTTCTTCCAGTTCATTCTCCGCCCAGCCATGATAGCAGTCATAGCTTGAAACTTTTCAAGAGTCAGTGCAGCAAAGGATCCAGCCTTTGCTAAAAGTCCTTTGGCAACAATATCTGCTAGCAGTTGGACTTCAGGTTTCAGCTCCTTCTTTGGATCGAAAACTTTGATTTTCCGACCATCAGTAGACAGAAGGGTTTGAATCTCCTCAATATCAGAAACATTCACCTCAGCCAGATTAACTAGTCCATCGGAGGGTAGTCTAAATAGGTTACAGAAGAAATCATCTTCAATGATCAGCAACTGACCTTTCACAGTAGCTGCGATACTGTCGGTTGTAGTGACCTGGCCATTGGCATAGAGATCCTGAATCTCTTTAGTATAGATTTCTTAGAAAGATAATCCCAAAAATTGTTTCAGACCAGCTACTTCCAGTTTGATGAAGATGTTCTTCACAGCTTCATCTGATACAGTCATGACGGAGTCGAAGTTGATTGCCATAACGTTCATGATGTGAGTTGGGATCTGATTTTCCATTTGAATAAATGATTTTCTGCGAGAAAAAAAACTTGAATTTGTTTTTGCTCCGTAAATTTGAAGTAAGAGTAAGGAGAAAAAAACTGAAGTGGAGCGGGTATAGTACGGATGTAGGTGACTGTTCAAATTATTGGACACGTGTCAGTCCAGGAAAATTTGAATTAAAAACGTGTGTACGTGTGGAAAAAGCGTATGTAGAAAAATTCATGTATTACGTGGGTCCACGTTCCAAGATACTATTTGATGAAAGACAGCAATTAATGCGCACACAAACAGTCACATCACTTATTATGGAATATTTAAAGATTAATCAGTAAACTTACGTGAGAAGATCAGTTGGGTCAGCAACTGAGTGATCACTTGTGAGCTGATTCAGTTCAGTTGAAGACTAACTGACGATTGTCTTCTCAGTTAAACATTTAAATCCGATATCCCCCTTCAATAAATGCATATAAATAAAATATAAGGTAAGAAAAACTCAGTCTGGATAAGTCAAAAGCTTTCAGTTGACTGGAGTCTCTTCGTCTTCTTCTATTATTCTGATAACAGTCTGACTATAAATAAGAGTAAGAATATTAGATAACAATAAGTCAGCAAACATGTCTAGTGAAAGCAGTTCCAACTTCCCGGTTTCTTCAACAACACTTCGTCAAATAGAGACTTTGAAAGAAAGCATCGAAGAGAACGTCTGGTTATGTGTCATGTCTTCTTGGATGAAGGTGCATGATCTTCAAAGTATACGGCTTCATGGAAAAGTCCCTACAGCCAGACAAAGAGCTATTGCTAGGAAGTATTTCCAGCGATTTGATGTCACCCATGTCTCACAGCTAGTTACTGATCAAGTTCTGATGCATATTATGCTGTGGAAGGAGTGGAACACGCTTGAGAAGATTTCTTCTTCAGAATCTTATAGGAGAATGTACTGTCAAGATTTGAATAACTGGTTAACCTTTTGGCAAAATGTCATTGAAAGGGAAATTAATCGTGTAGTTTGGTTCCGATTTTATTCAAATTGACTCGATTTATTGTTGTCTCTTGACTTTCTGCAATAATAACTGACATCAGTTGACAAATAGTTCATTTAGCTGAATGAGTAATAACGGATAAAAGACTAATGGTTAAAAATTAATATCAACTGATGCAATAATAACATAACTGATATCAGTTGTCAAACAATTCACTAACTGAATGAGTAGTAACATATAAATGACTAACTGTTAATAGTGAATAACAACTGATATATCAACAATAAACTGATAAAATTAAGATAAATCAATTAAACCAAGTATATTGCGAAAGTGAGAAAACTTAGTTTCTGTTAATGGTTTGGTGAAGATGTCAGCAGCTTGTCGTTCAGTTGACACATATTCCAGTCTGATAGGTTTCTTCAAAGCATGATCTCTGATGAAGTGATGCCTGACATCAATGTGCTTAGTCCTTGAGTGAAGAACTGGGTTGTAAGTTATTGCAATCGTGCTTGTATTATCACAAAATATGGGAGATTCTTTAGCATCAACTCCATAATCTTTCAGTTGTTGCTGAATCCAGAGCAGTTGGGCACAGCAGCTTCCAGCAGCAAGGTATTCTGCTTCAGTTGTGGAAGTGGCTATGGATGTTTGCTTCTTGCTGAACCATGAGATCAGTCTGTCTCCTAGAAACTGACAAGATCCACTGGTGCTTTTACAATCTAGCTTACATCTTGCATAATCTGCATCTGAATATCCAACTAAATTTAAAGAAGAGTCTTTAGCATATCATAATCCCACATTTTGAGTGCCTTTTAGATATTTTAAAATTCTTTTGGCAACTGAAAAATGCGATTGCTTAGGATTTGCTTGAAATCTAGCACACATGCAAACAGCAAATACAATATCAGGCCGACTAGCAGTTAGGTATAACAATGAACCTATTAAACCTCTGTAGAGTGTCATCTCAACTGATATCCTCCCTTGATCATTGTCCAGTTTGACATATGAACTCATGGGAGTGCTGGCAGCTGAACATGTTTCCATGCCAAATTTTTTGAGCAATTCCTTCATATATTTGGTCTGACTGATAAAAATACCAGTCTCCAGTTGCTTCACTTGAAGTTCGAAAAAGAATGTGAGTTCACCCATCATACTCATCTCAAATTTGTCTTGCATTAACTTGGCAAATTTCCCACATAATTTGGGGTTAGTTGACCAAAAAATAATATCATCAACATATATTTGTACAAGTAAAATGTGATCATTCTTAGAAAATTTGAACAAGGTCTTGTCAACTGATCCAACAGTAAAATCATGATCAGTTAATAATTTTGAAAGTGTCTCATACCAAGCTCTTGGAGCTTGTTTAAGACCATATAAAGCTTTGTTCAAATGATAAACATGATCAGGAAAAAAGTAATTGATAAAACCTGGTTGTTGTTCAACATAAACTTCTTCCTGCAACTGACCATTCAGAAACGCACTCTTCACATCCATTTGGTAAACTTTAAAGCTCTTGACTGAAGCATAGGCAAGGAACATTCTGATTGCTTCCATTCTTGCAACTGGTGCATACGTTTCATCATAGTCAATTCCTTCTTCCTACCTATATCCTTGTGCTACAAGTCTTGCTTTGTTGCGTGCAACTGAACCATCTTCGTTCAGTTTATTTCTGAATACCCATTTTTGTACATATAATAGTTTTACAAACTAGTCTTGGAACTAAGTTCCAGACATTGTTATGGGTAAACTTATTTAGCTCCTCTTGTATTGCATTTATCTAGTTAGGATCGGCAAGAGCTTTGTCAGTTTTCTTTGGTTCCAGTTATGAGACAAAAGCAGAATGAATGAACAGATTAAACATTTGATTTCTTGTTCTTACCGGGTCTGATGGATTACCTATCACCAATTCTTGAGGATGTGATTTCTTCCATCGATCTGTTCTAAGTGTAACATGCAGTGTTTACTGCTTCAGCCCAAAATCTTTGAGAAATACCAGAATCAGCAAGCATTGTTCTAGCAGCTTCTTTAAGGGTCCGATTTCTTCTCTCAGCTACACCATTTTGCTGAGGTGTTCTAGCTGTTGAGAGCTCATGCTTGATTCCAGTATTTTCTAAAAAAGTTAAAAGATTTTGATTGATGAATTCAGTCCCTCTGTCAGACCTTATTCGATCAATCCCAACTGATTTTTCATTTAAAAATCTTTTGAAGAGCTTAATCAGTTGTGCAGCAGTTTGGTCTTTGGATTTGAGTAAAATAACCCAAGTAAATCTTTAAAAATCATCCACTATCACTAAGGTCTATTTCATTCTCCCTAAACTCATTACCAGTATTGGACCAAAAAGATCCATATATAACAGTTCTAAGCATCAGGAAGAAGATTTGCAACCTCTGTTTTTGAATGAAGATCTTACTTGCTTACCAAACTGACATGCTGAACAAACTTTTTCTTTTGAAAAATCTATTTTGGGCAAACCAGTTACAAGATCATGGTTACTCAGATAGGCAATAGATTTAAAGTTTAAGTGGTTCAACCTCCAATGTCATAACCAGTTTTTAGAAGATTTGGAAGCAATGAAACAAACTGGTGCATAATATTGTTCAGTCCAACTGACTTTGTAAGTGTTTCCACAACGATTTCAAGTTAGGATGACATCATCAGTTGAGTTTCTAACCGAATAAGTGTGTCTGTCAAACTGAACTGAGAAATTATTGTCGCATAACTGACTGATTCTTATCAAGTTATACTTCAAATTCTCAACTAGCAAAACATCTTTAATTATAAAGTTACCATAGATAAGCTTACCCTTACCCAACAGATTTACCTTTGGAGTTGTTTTCAAAACTGATGTTTGGTCCAGTATATTTGATCAGTTGAGATAGCAAATTTGCATCTCCTATCATATGCCGCGAACAGCCACTGTCTAGATACCAAGTTGATTATTTGTTTGAACCTGTTACCTGCAATCACACACAGTGTATAATTTTGGTATCCATATTCATTTGGGTCCTAAACAGATTAGTTCTTTAGGAAACTAGACTTGGACCAGTCTAACTGACTTCCAGATTGCTGTGTTCCAAACGGTTTTTCTCGAATTCTTGGCAATATGTGTGTGGTGTGAGGATGAAACAGTATGATTTGTATCTTTCTTCAACTGACTATTCTTTTGATATCGTTTCTGAACTGGCTTACAGTTGTAGTAATTGTAATAGTCATTCCTTGAGTATTGATTTTTGCGACTGAATCGTTTAAGTGACCAGTTTCTTTTATCAGTTGAACTCTCAGATCTATATCCAATTCCATACCGTTTGCCTTTGTTCTTACTTTCAGTCAATTGAACAGCTGGTTTACTTGGTTCTGAGAATTCGTTTACCATAGTTGATTTTACAAAGGTAATGTACTTTCCTTTGTTTTCATTTAACATTGGTTTTGTATCACTTGTAGAATTTTCATCATGATTGTTAAAACCTAAACCAATTTTATCAGCAAAATATTTTTGAGAATTCTGCATTTCAGTCAATGCAACTGAAGACTTGTTCCAAGCTTAAATCAGTTCATTATGTTTTGAAATTTCAGTTTTTAACTGACATATCAAGGCTTGATTTTCAATCATTTCAGCTTTTTGATGTGCAATCTCTCTTTTTAGACTCAACAGTTCAACTGACTTATCAGATTTTGTTTTGTTGTCATTGGGATCAGTTTGCTCAGTTCTAACCTTCTGAAATGATCGAGCAAGTTTGTGATACTCATTTACCATGTCATGCAATGTGATAATGAGTTCCTCACGAGTGAAAATCAGTAGAGCTGAAGTCAAATACCTGTTCTGAAACGTCTACAAATTTTAAAAGTGCGAAAATATTTTTTTTTTAAAAGCTCACATTTTCGAGATAATATTTAAATGTTTCGCATACATGCGCTCTTCAGAAAATATAACATTTAAAAATAATCTTAAATATTTGTCAGGAAAAATAGCGCAGTTTAAAATTATCAAACTCATTCAAAATCATACGTAAATATAAACGAATAAAATAATAAAATCATCATCGTAAGAAAATGTTCATCTCCTCTCAATTTCATAAATCATAATGCGGAAAACATGAGGTCCTCGGGTCGTGTCACCGCACCAGGTCTGCCTACTCAGAGTTCGACACCTCCAGTCTCCTCATCATGAAGCTCATCTGCATCACACACGCCTAATGAGTCTAAAGACTTAACACACCTGTACCAGTAATAACAAGTACATATACAGGCACACAGCAGTGAAAAATATCATACTCAACATAACTTTCATGAACTTAAAAGCGTAACGTAAACGTGTCGTGGAAAATCATAACGTGTCAAATCATGTTATCTCATGTCATCATATACGTGTCAAAACAGCTCATCGAATCAACATAAACTTAAACGTTTTCTTTTAATTGAATTCAGTTCATTAGTTGTGACTTTCGTATCAGATCTATCGTATCAATTCTATCGATGGATCCATCTATAAAAACCGTGGTACCCGGCGGCGGGGGACATTAGCGACAGCATTACCCGCCCACTGAGCCCGGCCTCATCTCATCATATCTCATGTCATCGTATACATATACATCGTCAGTCTCAATCAAATCACATCCTTCAAATATATCATCATTTTCATCACTTAATAAAAACATGCATATGCGTAACTTTTCCTTTAAACCAAGCATACAACGTATTTATCATAATTGCGTAAAAATCGTGAAAATGATGCATGAACATTTAAAATATCATATATTTGTGCTCAGGGCACTGTCAGGACCAAAATCTCACCTCGGGTGCAAAATGACCATTTTGCCCCTGGAAACCCAAAAATTATCATTTCATCCCTGGACCTCTAAAATTGACCCGAAGCTTACCAAATTCCTTAAAATATCCCAAAACATATTTAAAAGCATTTTTAGACGTAAAATACAGCCCAATACCAAACTTAACCGATTCGTTCTAAAATTTGGACCGTGGTCCCGGCTTTAACCCGGATCGACTCGTAACTCGATCAAAATTTTCCCAATTTGATCCATAAATTAAACAACTCATACTCAACCATTTAATAACTAAATTAGGCCCCTTTTTATTTCACTAAACATCGAACAACTCCTAAAATCCCCAAATGATTCTCATAACCGTACACATGTCTTTTCCCCCAACTCTCCAACCTCTCGGTTCTCCCTTCTTCACCCACCTGTCCCACCTTTAAACTCACCATTAAGAACCTAACTGCACTTCTAAACTAATCCCATAGCCAAGAAAATCGCTGCACAACCCCAACTCTCATGCTGCACACCGAAACCCACACTACACACCAAAACTCATGGCCCCATCACTACCATCGATCCACCCCAGCACCAGCAACTCACGGCTCACTCCAGGACCTTTCACGGACCCATGTGGATCCGCTCCAAGGCCAAGGACGAACCATGCACCGCTGCGACTCCTATTCGCTCAATCTACACTCAAAAATGTGACCCCTCTTCACAGCTCTTCGATCGGACCTCTTACCACGAGCAAGCTTCTGTTCCAGCCTACTAACCCTTCCTCCTCAACGCTTATGGCCCCTCAGGGCTCTCATCAGCAACCCCTTACACGAGGAAATCAAACGTGAGATGCAAGAAGGAGATACATGCATGGACCAAAACACACAAGCCTTACAAACTTGGATCTGTACACACACCGAGAGAAAATACATATATATCACACATATCAGAATGCATATACGCATGAATGATGCAGAAATAAGGATAAAATGCGTGTCTTGGTGATTTGGATGTAAGAAAAACGTGACGCATATTAAAAGAAGTAGCGTGTACAAATTGAAATTAGCGACGGCCAAGAAAATTTAGATGCGTACACGATTCTCCTTCTGAATCTCGGCTTCCGATACACTCATCGATGGTATGAGAAACACCTATAAATAGAGCGATTGAGGTCCCTAAGCACACACCTCATAAGAAAAATTTACACCATCTATTGAGAGGGTGGAATGATTAGAAGGCATCAACCGAGAAGAAAATCAGAGAAATCAAAATTTTCAATGGCCGGAGGTAACAATCGATTTAAGCTTCCGCATATTGTTTTCATGTTCATGTATACGTAAAAAAACATGATTTTGAGAAAAATCTCTAACATTTGGTATCAGAGCAGTGATACCTCTGCCTTGAAAATATTTGATTTCATATCATGAAATTTCTGGAAAAAAGAATTTTAAGTTTTACGTAAGAAACTTAAAATTTAAAGATCGGACATAATAATATTAAGAAACTTACCTTAGAATTGTGTTCTCGATCGGAGTTTGAATTTCTTCCTTGAATCTTGAAAAATAACATAAGAATTTTTTGGAGGAAAATATTTTCGGAGAATGAGCTACTGGTTTTTTTCCTGAAAATTGTAGAAGATGAAGACTTGCATGTAATGAATAATGCATATTAACGTGTATGCATTTAATATTTAAGAACCCACCCATTCAATTCAAATAAATGATTGTCGGCGATTGAATTGAAGATAAAGGACTAATTTTTTTTAAAAAAAATAATAAATAATTAATGCGGGACCACAATTAATGTTGAAGGACCCACACATTTTGACAATTGCTTGAATTGTCGGTAAATTAAAAAAATTATTTATTTATTATTTTTAATAATAATAATAAATAAATCATTTATTAATTAATGTGTAATTAAGTTATATGTATAATTTAGTATACATATAACATTTAGTCTAATAATTTGTACACATTAAAATAATTTCAAGTTTGACGTAATACATGTTTAGGAATTATTTTTGCATGTTACATAAAATGTCAAATATTATGGATAAGTGTTTGATGTGTACATGCAAATTTAATATTATGTTTGCATTTATTTTTTAAGTTTTTTAAAATGCAAACTGTATTGAAAAATATTCTGGTACATCAATATTCACATTATGTTCATATTAGATTATATTGAGTAGTTTATAATTTAAAATGAACATATCAAGTAAGATGTGAATATAATATTTAAATAAAAATATTTCAAATGTTCACAAATGAACAAATAATCCTCACTTTATCACTACTCTGATAAAAGAGAAAAACTGATAAGGAGCCTACATTTTAACGTAAATGTGATCCTCACTTTATCACTACTCTGATTGAAGAGAAAAACTGATGGGGAACATATTTGTTCATATTAAGTAAAAATGTGAATATAAAGTTATTTAATTAAAAATTTTGGCTTATAAAGATTCACATAAATATGGATAATTAAAGTTAATAATAATTATAAGGTGACATGAGAAAATATGATCTGGGAGAGTTCTTCGTAGATCGGTTTAAATTGCCTTGACTAGCGATTGGTCTCCCTGAGGAACGTTGCTCTGACTAGGAGTTAAGTATTTAAAGTGCCTTAGCACTACCTATCTTTCCTGGGAGCACTCTTGAAAAATATTGATTATGTTACTAAATAATTATTATATAAAGTATTAAAGTACAGCCAAAATTTTGTCCAATTTTGTCCGGTGAACCGTATAATTTTAAATAATTGAGGAATAGCCACAGCATCTTTAATTATGAAAAATTATGCATTAAGTGGATTTGGATCACATAATGGACATCAATTGTAATTACTTATATAAACATGATAAAATTTACCCCACATGGATTTTTATTATATTTATATAACTAATTAGGTTAAAATATCAAATTATATTTTTCTTAATTTACCCACAGGAGTTAAGGAAAATACATTTTGATAGTTTTATCATAAAGTTACAGAAAAATCTTATTGAATTAAAATTTTAGCCCACAGACAAATTTTATGTCATTAGAATTTTAAAACATGAATTACATTGGTAAAACATGATATTGTCTCAAATTTTTAAGCATATGATATTTTGTGCAGTTATGCAATTTGCGAATTTTTCTGATATGAAATGTGACATTCCCGAACTAAAGGGCGACAACTATAAAATATGGAAAGAAAGAATTCTTCTTCAATTAGGGTGGATGGATATTGATTATGCTATACGGAAAGACGAACCATCTGCTATTACTGAAAACAGCATTCCGGATGATGTTGATCTTTATGAAAAATGGGAGCGATCTAATCGACTCTGCGTAATGTTCATAAAGACCAAAATCTCTGCTGGTATGCGTGGTTCTGTCGACCAGCATAATAATGTCAAAGAATTAATGAAGGCTATTGATGAACAATTTTAGTCTTCAGATAAGGCACTAGCAAGCACCCTAATTATGGAATTCTCTTCATTAAGGCTCATCAGTGTGAGAGGTGTGCGAGAGCACATAATGAAAATGCGGGACATAGCGGCTCGGCTCAAGATACTTGAAGTGGAAATGTCTGAAACTTTTCTTGTGCACTACATTTTATGCACTCTTCCACAGCAATATGGACCCTTCAAAATTTCCTACAACATACATAAAGATAAATAGTCAATCAATGAATTAATGACCATGTGTGTTCAAGAGGAAGGAAGGTTGTTAATGGAAACGAGTGATAATGTATTTATGACTACACAAAGAAAGTATAAGAAGCAAGCCAAATTCAAGGGAAAAGGGAAATGAATAATTCCACCTCAACCTGACATTAAGAAAGAATCCAAGTGTTTCTTCTGTAAAAAGACGGGACACATGAAGAAGGATTGCAATAAATTTAAGGACTGGCTTGAAAAGAAAGGTATTCCTACTTCATTTGTCTGTTATGAATCTAATATGGTTAATATGATTTATAACACATGGTGGATTGATTCTGGTTCTACAATCCATGTTACAAATACCTTGCAGGGTATGCAAAACCTAAGGAAGCCAATAGAAAATGAGCGGAGCATCTATTCAGGAAACAAGATGTCTTCGCATGTGGAGGCTATTGGGATTTGCTGCCTAGTGTTGAATAGTGGTTATTTTTTAAAATTGGAAAAGACATTTTATGTTCCTAGTTTTTCTAGGAATTTAATTTCGGTTTCAAAACTTGTACCCCTTGGTTATTCATTTCAGTTTTTGGATAAATCAATAAATTTGTTTTATAAATCAATTCTTATTGGAAATGGTACAATGGTTGATGGTCTTTTCTCTATTTCTTTACAAAATAATAACATCACTATGCATGTTCAAGGAGGTATTGAAAGATGTGTTATAAATGAAGATTCTTCTATATTATGGCATTGGAGATTGGGACACATCTCCACAGAGAGAATTAAAAGATTAGTAAATGATGGAGTACTCAGTACTTTAAATTTTACTGATTTTGAGACTTGTGTGGACTGCATAAAGAGAAAGCAGACCAATAAGTCTAAAAAAAGTGCCAAGAGGAGTACAGAAATATTAGAAATCATACATACAGATATTTGTTGTCCAGATATGGACATGCAAAGTCCGAAATACTTCATCTCTTTCATTGATGATTACTCACAATACATGTATATCTACATGCTTCATAATAAAAACGAAGCACTTGAAGCCTTTAAGCTTTTTAAGGTTGAAGTGGAGAAGCAATGTTGAAAACATATTAAGATCGTGAGAACTGATAGGGGTGGAGAATATTACGGTAGATACACTGAGAATGGATAAGCACCTGGTCCGTTTGCGAAGTTTCTCCAAGAACATGGGATTGTTGCCCAATATACTATGCCAGGTTCTCCGGACCAAAATGGTGTAGCTGAGAGGAGAAGCCGAACATTATTGGACATGGTGAAGAGCATGTTTATTAGCTCTAAAGTTCCTAAATCCTTGTGGACTGAAGCTCTTAAGACAACTGTGTATATATTAAACCGAGTTCCAACCAAGGCTGTCCCAAAGACGCCATTTGAGTTATTTAAAGGTTGGAAACCGAGTTTGCAACATATACGCGTTTGGGGTTGTCTTTCTGAAGTAAGAGTTTACAACCCACATGAAAAAAAACTGGACCCAAGAACTATAAGTGGATATTTCATTGGGTATGCCGAAAAATCCAAAGGGTACAGATTCTATTGTCCATCTCACAACACTAGAATTATGGAATCAAGAAATGCAAAATTTCTTGAAAATGACTTGATTTGTGGGAGTGATCATGACATAGTTTTTGAGAATGATCACATTAATGTACAATCCTCTTATTCAAATGACAGATTGATTGTTATTCACACCCCTCAAGACCAAATGGATGTTAGACAACCAGTTATTGAAGTTCCACAAATCGCTGATGAAAATCCAGTAGATCAAGTTTTTAATGAAGAACAACAAGAAATTGTTGATCAACCAAACAACCTTAGGAGATCTACTAGAATAAGAAGATCAGCAATATCTAGTGATTATGTTGTGTATTTACATGTTGTGTATTTACAAGAATCGGATTTTAACATCGGAGCAGAAAATGATCCTGAAACGTTTTCACAAGCCATGAATTGTAATGAGTCAAAACTATGGTTTAATGCTATGAAAGAAGAGATGAATTCTATGGCTAATGGAGTCTGGGATCTTGTTCAGTTGCCTGATGGTGTAAAAGCCATTGGATGTAAATGGGTCTTCAAAACAAAGAAAGACTCATTAGGCAACATTGAAAGGTATAAAGCAAGACTCGTTGCTAAAGGATTCACTCAGCAGGAAAGAATCGATTATAAGGAGACTTTTTCTCCTGTATTTAAAAAAGATTCTCTTCGTATCATTTTAGCATTGGTTGCTCATTTTAACTTTGATTTGCAACAAATGGATGTGAAAACAGCTTTTCTCAATGGAGAACTAGAAGAAGAGGTTTATATGAAACAACTTGAAGGATTCTTATCTAGTAATGGTGAGCAATTGGTTTGTAAGCTTAAGAAATCTATATATGGATTGAAACAAGCTTCCCTTCAATGGTATTTAAAATTTCATGATGTTATCTCTTCAATCGGATTCGTTGAGAACCCCATGGATCAATGTATATACCAGAAGGTCAGTGGGAGCAAGATTTGTTTTCTTATTCTATATGTGGATGATATATTACTTGCAACCAATGATAAGGGTTCGTTATATGAGGTGAAACAATTTCTCTTTAAAAACTTTGATATGAAAGATATGGGCGATGCATCTTATGTCATTGGCATTAAGATACATAGAGACAGAATTCGAGGTATTCTAGGTCTGTCTCAAGAAACCTATATCAACAAAGTTTTAGAGAGATATCGGATGAAAGATTGTTCACCAAGTATAGCTCCTGTTGTGAAAGGCGATAAATTCAATTTGAGCCAATGCCCCAAGAATGATCTAGAGCGGGAACAAATGAAAAACCTTCCTTATGCTTCTGCTGTCGGAAGCTTAATGTATGCTCAGGTTTGCACTAGACCTGACATTGCATTTGTTGTTGGGATGTTGGGAAGATATCAGAGTAATCCAGGTTTAGACCATTGGAAAGCTGCAAAGAAAGTCATCAGGTACCTTCAAGGGACCAAAGATTATATGCTTATGTTCAGACGCACTGAGAATTTGGAAGTAATTGGCTACTCTGATTCAGCCTACGCTGGCTGCATTGATTCAAGAAAATCCACTTTAGGATATATTTTTATGCTAGCTGGTGGAGCTGTATCTTGGAGAAGTGCAAAGCAGACATTGACTGCTACTTCCACTATGGAAGCTGAGTTCGTAGCTTGTTTTGAGGCAACCTCCCATGGTGTATGGTTGAAGAGTTTCATTTCAGGGCTTAGAATTATGGATTCTATATCTAGGCCATTAAGAATATATTGTGACAAATCAGCTGCTGTTTTTATGGCTAAAAATAACAAAAGTGGTAGTCGAAGCAAGCACATCGACATTAAGTATTTAGCCATACGAGATCGTGTTAAAGATAAGAAGTTACTTATCGAGCACATTAGCACTGAACTGATGATTGCGGATCCTTTGACTAAGGGCATGCCACCATTGAAATTTAAGGATCATACAGAAAGAATGAGACTTGGTTCCTTTATGTAATTTTGTTGTAAGAACAAATTTAATGAGACTATGATGTGATATTTTCTCATATTTGTTGTGTACACATTCATTGATTTGAGAAATATCAATAAAATTGGACCTCGAATAAACATTGGGTTTATTCATTAAGTTATACAGATTTGAGAGACATAATGCAATGTAATACATGGAAGATAATATTCGTTTTAAGATGACCTATCGCCATGATTCATGTATTTTGTTTTCTCCTATGGTAAATGAGATATATGTGTCAAGTGGGAGAATGTAAGAAAAACGTGACACATATTAAAAGAAATAGCGTGTACAAATTGAAATTGGCGACGGCCAAGAAAATTTAGATGCGTACACGATTCTCTTTCTGAATCTCGGCTCCCGATACACTCATCGATGGTATGAGAAACGCCTATAAATATAGCGATTGAGGTCTCTAAGCACACACCTCATAAGAAAAATTTACATCATCTATTGAGAGGGTGGAGTGCTTAGAAGGCATCAACCGAGAAGAAAATCAGAGAAATCAAAATTTTCAATGGCCGGAGGTAAAAATCGATTTAAGCTTCCGCATATTGTTTTTCATGTTCATGTATACTTAAAAAAACATGATTTTGAGAAAAATCTCTAACATTGGAGCGTACGAACGGTGCAATGGAGACCCGGAAGAAGATTTTCTTTAGCAACCCAAGAGAGAACCGACTCCTTCAATTTTTGAGCTCTGAAACAGTGGAAATCTGAAGGGAATGGGACGTATATCGGCTGTGGGTTGGGGTTACGGGAGGTTAAGGGTTTAATATATAATAATTAGATAGTTAATCAAATAATTAATGGGTTCTGATATGATAATTAAGGGTTTGAAAAGGGTTTTAAGCCCAACAAGCTTAAAAGTAGGCCCATTAAATCCAAACGCTCTCTCGAAAAATATTTTGTGTTGGAAAGGTTTTGAAATATTAGCCGAACCAATTAAAAAGTCCTCCGATTCGATAAATTCACGTACCGTTAAAATTAAAATTCTACGGTAAAAATATCCAAAAATTCTCATTTTTGAAAAATACACTTAAAAACGTTTTAAATTAATTTATAAAAATAAATCGTGTATTCAAAATAATTTTCCTGAAATTACTCCGGTCTCCGATCCTCGTTCGAACGTGAAATGCCTTTAGAAACCATAGTGCATTAACTTTGAAAATTTCATGAATTAAATCCTATCATGCAATAATAATGCATAAAAATAATTAAACACAATTTAATAAAATAAACATAAATTTTATGCTTTAAAAGCATTTAATAAAATACCAAAAAAATTTGATAATTTGCATGCATGTGGTTCACGTGGACTTTCTGATTTTCGGGACGTTACATGTTCACTTGCTGACTCCAGTTCAGCATCATCTGACATTAAACACTTGACTTCCTCCTCATCTTCACTTGAACTGATTGGGATTTCTGGTTCTGACTCATCACTGTCAGTTTCTGCCCACTTGGATTTGCTCTCTTCAGCCAAAAGCACTTCATGTTTCTTTTTGAATGATTTTTTTCATCCTTGGTCCTTCTTCTATGCTCATAGGGCTTCTTTTCAGTTGATCCTCGACTGTCCTTCTTTGGCTTAGGACATTCTGTTATGAAATGACCAGATTTGCCACAGTTGTAGCAAGCATACGATTCTTCTTTGGACTGATTTTTCTGATATTGCTTCTGGAAGTTCCCTTGATTCTTCCTCATAAACCATCCAAATTTCTTGACAAACAATGACATAGCATCATTGCTCAGTTGATCAGAAGATTTTTCAACTGAACCAGTTGGTTCCAGTCTGACAGCAGTTAAAGCAGTTGTGGCAGTTCGTGTTGAAGGTTCTCCTTCTCTGGTTTGTAGTTCAAACTCGTAAGCCTTTAGATTAGCAAACAAGTCAAGAAGTTCGATCTTATTAAGATCCTTTGACTCTCTCATTGCCATGGTCTTGACATCCCATTCCTTGGGAAGACCTCTGACCACCTTCAGTGCCACTTCTTTGTTCGAGTACACTTTTCCAAGTGCATTCAGCTCATTGATAATACCACTAATCCTCTCATCATAATCGTACATGGATTCTCCAGCCTTCATCTTGATGTTGTCAAATTTCTGAACAGCAACTGATATCTTGTTCTCTTTTGTTTGCTCGTTTCCTTCACATAGCTGGATCAGTTTCTCCCATATCTCTTTGACAGTTTTGCACATTTTGATTTTGCTAAAAGTGACTTTATCCAGCGTTTTGTATAAGATATCTTTTGCCACATTGTCTAGGTTGGCTTTCCTCTTATCCTCAGTTGTCAATTCCTCTCTGGGTTTTTCTATGCGATGAGGTGCCCCATCAGTAATGGCAACTGCTATATTTGCTTTTAGGATCTTCATGGGACCTTCAGTGATGACATACCACATGTCGTCATCTTGTGCAGCTAAATGAGCATGCATTCTGATTTTTCAGTAGTCAAAGTCTTCTTTAGAAAACATCGGTGTTTTATTGAATGAAGACATGTTGATCAGTTTTGTGAGTGAGAATATTCTGAGATAAGATTCAACTACTCTGATACCACTTCTTAGGATCGGTTGATTAGTTGAGAAGTGTTTAAAAGGAGGGTTGAATAAACACTCACGATTTTATAATATTTTCGAATGAAGTGTCAGTTCTGTGACAAACTGAAACTTAGGAATCTCGTCGGTCAATGACAATCAGTTTAACTGATAATAGTTGTGGAAGTAAACTGACTGAAAGATAGAATAAATAACTGAAGTAAGAACATACAAAGATTTATGGATGTTCGGAGACTTCAAATACTCCTACGTCACCCCTTCTATCACAAGGATATGATATGCAATAAAAGACTTTGATCGATACAAAACTTGTACAGACCCACTTCAGTTTGGATTTAACACTGTCAAAACTAAAACTCTTAGTTTACGAAATAACTCACAGTTCTTCGACTGTTCTTAGCACAACTGAACTAGTTAAAGATCAAATAAACAACAAGACAGTTTGTGCTTATAAGCTCAAAAGATAGCCTCAAATGCTACAAATATAACTGATAAGCGTGAGCTTTTTGATTCTTGAATAAGAGCAATAAATTCAGCAGGGTAACAGCAAGCTTGAGAGAATAGATAGATCGGTTAGATGTGTGTTATTCTCAACTGATCTTTTCACCTATTTATAGGCTTTTCTTCAACGATAACATTAAATATAATTTGAATCTTTATATCCGTTGATTGCCACGCCAAAATTCCTCTTACATTCGTACACTGTAATCTCTTAAATGCGGCTTTCCACTATGAGTTGCAGTCTGCTTTGTACTGTTGTCGGTTGTGTGTCCTTTTCTCCAACTGATGACGTGTACACCTGAATGATCAGCTGATAAGCAATCGCTGGTAAGCTCATAACTGAATATATCAACTGATCAGTTTCCAACTGATCAGTCAGTTTACTTCGTAGGTTCAGTTCAGCTGGTTTCAGTTGCCCTCGATAAACTACGCATTAATCTTTAATTAGGCAACTGTCAGTTGATTTATGTAGTTTAGTCCAATTAAACACTTAGTTTGTCAAACAACTGAAATTAAGTTTCCAACAATATGATATTATTATATCATGTATTATTTAAAGATAATAAATACATTATATATTAATTATGTGGGAGTTTTAAATATAATGAAATTATTAGAGTCTTTGTGGGAGAGAAACTCCTGATAAGATTAAGAGTCTCACTCTATATATACACCACTATGACTCATAATTACTAACCTAATTTTTGCACAAAAGTATTAAAGAACCCTTCCTTTTCTTTGAAGCAACCCACGGCCACAATGAAAATCTTGGCAAAAGATTTTTTTATTGAAACTAATTTAGATTCACTTAATTGTTGATTAAGAATCAATAATTGTTTTGTTTATTATTGATTATGATCAATAAGTGCAAATAATCATGATTGAGAATCATGACTCACGGCTATCTCACAATTTTGGTGAAAAGAAATTCGGCCATCATGCTTCCTTCCACTGCCGTGCCGCCGTCATTGCACTATCTCCGGATTTTGGAAATTCGGAGGCTACAGTCTCAATGCATAAATCGTTTAGATTTCTAGTGCAAACCAAACGAGGAAAACAGTCTTCAATCGTGGACCTAATTAAACGATCAAAGTTGAAGATCCGTTCGTAGCAAAATTACAAGAATGGCTATATCCGCATAAACACCGGAATAGTTTGGAGTCCAGCGTTGAGAACGCAAAGGTATAATTCTAAATGTCCTATGAATGTTTTAAACACACGACGCCCAAGAACAAAATTTTTAAACTTCCACTGCGTCTTGGGTGCGAGAACACGATGTCCCAACATGTACCTGCTCTTGAAAGAAGGAAATGGTGTGCCATTGGAAAATATGGGTCTTTTCGAGTAGCTTTAAGTTGAATACCTTGTATAATATAAAAGTTGTCAAAAAATTAAGACATATTTATCTGAATAAATTTTGTTATCAACGATACAATTATGATATTTGATAAATTTGATGTTAGAGTAGATGCCCTGCAAGCCAACTGTTGGCTAGAGATTTTATTGACTCAGTTGTAATAAACAATCTTTATTTTAATATAATTTAACTTTTAATGGTTTCGTTTCACTTTATCTGTATACCCATGCGATCAGCATAGATAAAGTCCTTGATTAAGTTTTAATACAAATGAATCGTAATTCGATGTTGAAACTCATTTGTAAACACTGCATATTCTAAATTCGCTCCTAGTCGATTCAGCCGTCCAAAACATGGATAAATGTCACTTGAGCTCGAGACTAGCATCTGTGATATTGTCTACTGCATTTCTTGGTAAAGACAAAGAGATGTTCAAACATGCAGATGGATAGTCATATGATGATTATACCGAACAACCCTCCCTCGGACTTTCCAAGTAATTATAATTCATCGAGAGGATAAGTTCGTGGTTATGATTGTACACCATTAGTCCTTACGACCCGGGACAACACTGAGGATCTATATGTTAGGGCTGTGCTTTGACTCATTTACTGGCTCCAGGAGAGTCATCAGGTGGCAAGTTTGGGTACAGTTGTGACACACATAGTAGCCAGTGCATTGTAGTCGGGAATTCACCTCTCACCTACGGGTGTGGATATCCTATGTGATCTGATGAAATAATAGTGCGTGGAATCTCTGGCCAGGGTATGAGATGTACGTTGGAGAAGGAGTTCTCTAATAGTACATGCAATGCCACTAGACGCTCTTACTATGATTCGATGGGTTTAATCAGAAATATGATTTCTGACATTCTCATGATCCATTATTGATACATAGAATAGGGCAAATAAGGGTAAGCCCGAATAAAAGATTATGTCCTGAATCACTAGGAGTTGTGAACCCACGGCTAGCTGTATCCCTGAACCATTGAGGGTCACACAAGCACTGGATCGTTTGTTCCCGTTGAGAGAATAAATTCAAGGAGTTGAATTTATATTATGATATAGTAAATTCAAGGCGTTGAATTTATGATAATTAAATTTTGAGAAAATAAATTCAAGGAGTTGAATTTATGAGATAGTAAATTCAAGAAGTTGAATTTATGAATTTTGGATAGAATAAATTCAAGGAGTTGAATTTATAAAATTCGATAATTTAATTTATTAAACTCAAATGTTGAGTTTATTAAATATTAAATTTTGGTGGTGATAAATTCAAGGAGTTGAATTTATAATTTAAATATTAAATTCAAATGTTGAATTTATGATGGATTTAATTTATTAAGCTCAAAAGTTGAGTTTATTAAATATTAAATTTTGGATGTAATAAATTCAAGGAGTTTAATTTATAATTTAAATATAAAATTCAAATGTTGAATTTATAAGGGATTTAAATTAAATGTAATGGGTATATGTATAATGGGCTTGTAGGAGTACAAGACCAACATACATATTATTAAGGTTCTTAATTGGAATTTAAAAGATTAATTAATTAATTAATTAAACTAGTTGATCTAGAATAATTAATTGATTAAGCCCATTAAGTATTTAATTTAATTAATGAGCCCTAAGCTTATATATGTGTGTATTAGGCTTAGGATCAAACGCAATTGATTCATAAATTTTTGAAAAACCCTAGCCTCCACTCTCTTGTGTTTTTCGAAAATTCTTCACTTTCCTCTCTCAAAATTTCGGCCCTCTCTTTTAAAAGGAGTTTGAGCCGTCTCTCAAACTTTGATCTCCAACAAAAAACATCTTCTAAATTTCTAGTGCAATTTAGAAGAGGAACAAATCTTCTAGTCGTGGACCTGATTATGAGGATTAAAGAAAGAATATTTGAAGAACGTACGTGGGATTTACAACAAGAGCTACGTTCGCTTATATCGGCGTAGTTGGAGCCAAGTGAAAATTGTTCACTAAAGGTAAAAGTTTTAAACATCCTATGTATGTTTAATTTATAAAACCATACGAGTGCTCAAACAAATATTTTGATTGTCAAAATAAAATAAAAATTTTAAAACTTCCGTTGCGTTTTGGGCACGAGAAAACCCAGATCCAACATGTGAGACACCTTATAGTTTTACTTGTGTATGTATGATGGTGTTTATTCAATAATTTTTTTCGATTTTTAGTTTTTACGCATTTTGACGACAATTTATTTGTATTTGTTGGTTGATAAGATGCACTTTTCATGTACTTTTGTTTATTTCTCATTCATTTTTCATCTTCTCTGTCAAATTACATGGGAGACAACTACTTTTGTCAATTGAATTTTTTTAAATATTTGATTTCTTGGTGTTTTATTACTCTTTAAGTTGCTTAGTCTAATTCTTTTTAGTCATTGTTTGCTTGGTGTTTTATTAATATTGAAGGTGCTTAATTGGTATACGTTGGTGTATATTTTCAGGCCATCTACTCATACGGGCATGTTTTGATGTCATCGTCCTTCACTCATGAAAGTTTTTTGTGCATTACGTTTTTCCTCATTTTACTTTCTATGTACGAAAACCACTATGGTCGGTGTGTTGGATTAAAGTATTGGGGAGTGGAAGAACCTTTGCAAACATACATGCCATTTAGAACTTAGCATTTTGTAATTTAAAAGTGTAAGGCGGAATTTTTTTTTATCTAATGCAATTGTCATATGTGACGATGTAAATTATCAATCAACTCCAAGACTTGAAACAATATATTTGTGATTAGGAGACTTTAAGACATTAGTTGTTTACATGTCATGATTTTAACACGCATTCGAGCAGCTCGGCAAAAATATATGAATTTTGTGAATCAGCGAGAGGTCATCAGTCACCCTTTTGAGCTTATATTTGAAAACAAATGGCATTTTGATGGCAATGATTTTGCTTTCTGTAAAAAATAAAAAAAAAAAACTATATGTATAGTAAAAAATTGCATCTATCGTTTGCATGAGAGAAACAGAAAAGACTTCAGAATATGATTGGAATCTCCTTAACTAAGACAATATTTTTCATTTGTTGTCTTTCTGGGTTAAAAAGTGTTGTTAAAAGCATTGATATTAAAAGTTCGCTCAAAGATGCAACAAATAAAAAAAGTTGTTTTTAGCAAAGACAGTACTTTTGCAACAGATAAAAACGTTATCTTTTCCTCAACAATCAAAATAATAAAAAAAGGCTTTAGGAGCGGTTCCTAAAGCCCTTATTTTAATAAAATTAATATACAATTTTTATTTTGTACACAATTCATATAATAATAATAATAATAATAATAATAATAATAATAATAATAATAATAATAATAATAATAATAATAATACACACCTTTAATTAAATGATTTGAATATCTCAATCATCAAAATTCACGTACATCATTGACAAAAAAAATTTTATTCATAAAAACAAAATGGTTAATTTAAGGCTAAAGATGTAACGTCTCCCGTTTTAAAAGTGCGAAATATTTTTTTGAAAAAAAAAATCTCGCAATTACAAAATGACATTTAAAATAATCGTATTTATTTGCCAATAAAAGTAGTGCAGTTTAAAAATAACTAACGTCATCCAAAATCAACGTAAACGTAAACATGTAAAAATTGTAAAATCATCAACATATAAAATGTGTAACTCCTCTCCAAACACATGAATCAATATGCGGAAAAATAATGGTCCTCGGGTCGTGTCACCGCACATCCCGCCTGCCTACTCAGTCTTCGGCACCTCCGGTCCCCTGATCGAAATGCTCACCTGCATCACACACGCCTAGTGAGTCTAAAGACTCAACACACATGTACCAGTAATCACAAGTACATATACGTAGCACACAGCAGTGAAAAATAACATAATCAACATATATTTCATGAGCTTAAAAACATGAACATAAGTGTGTCGTGCAAAATCGTAACGTGTCAAAACCTATCTCATCATGTTATCATATCGTATGCCGTCTTCTGCTTGAAAAAAAAAAGGTAATAGCATGTATCATCGTATCAGCATATACGTGTTAAAATCTTAATTTGAATTCCGTTCATTAGCTGTGACTTTCGTATCATCATGTCATCATGTCAGTCGATGGATCCATCTACGTGTAACCGCGGTACCCGGCGGCGAGGGTCATCAGCGACGGCATTACCCGCCCACTGAGCCCGGGCCTTACATGTCATCGTGTCATCGTGTTAGTCACAACTAAATCACTTCCTTCAAAACGTGTCAACATGTTCATCACTTAATAAAAGCATGCATATACGTAATTTATTCTTTAAACCAAGTATGCACCATAATTATCATAATAGCGTAAAAATCGTGAACGTGATGCATAAACATTTAAAATATCATGAATTTGTGCTCAGGGCGCTGCCAGGACCAAAATCTCACCCCGGGTGCAAAATGACCATTTTGCCCCTGAAAACCCGAAAATTATCGTTTCAACCCTAGACTTCTAAAATTGACCCGAAGCTTACCAAACTCCTTAAAATGTCCCAAAACATGTTTACAAGCATTCCTAGACGTAAACTTGAGCCCAAATCACAACTTAACCGATTCGTTTTAAAACTTAGACCGGGGTCTCAGTTTTAACCCGAATCGACTTGAAACTCAACCAAATTTTTTCCAACTTTTTACCACATCTTAGAAACACCTAAAAGGTCCTAAAAATTCTCAAACCCAGCCCTTAGACACTCGTATACTATCCTGAACGGCTGCTGAAATTTCCAGCATTTGACAAGCTCGACTTTAAAGCAATCCATGCTCCAAAATTCAATCCTACCTTGCACCTAACGTGACCGACCACCCATCAACCTCTCCTAGCCCACCCTGACACCCTACTGGACCCATAAAACTCACAGCTATACTCCCATGCACACCACATCTCAACCCCGATCGCTAATGCCCAAGGGAAGCCAACCCGCGGCCGACCCTCCTACCCCGCTTGCTCCACCGATTCCCATCACGTCCAACCCTGTTCGAGCCACCATACACCACGGTTCAGACTCCCTAGGGTCTGGTCCAGTGCTAGGGGCGACCCCTACACGGCCAACGTACCCAAAATTCCCGATCAAGCCACCCCGATTCAAGCAACTAGGAAGACGTCCCTCGATCTACATCTCTCTTCTTCAAGCCTCGACTACAGCCCTATTTTCCTTCAACCATGACCTGTCTCGGCCTCCTAGCAACCCCATCCAACAGCCCCTTACACAGCCAAATGGAGAAATGTGAGAAAACAACAAACAAATGCCATGGTTCACACTTATATCAATGCCGAGCACTCATATGCATGAGCCGAGGCTTTTTTTTTTTACATAATTTAACACAAACTTTAAGCATAATATCAGCGTGTATGATGCACAAGGGAAAGAACAAGCGTGCCTTAAATGATGCACACACGTGAGGGACCCGAGATGAAGGCCAAAGGAACTTCTTTGCAAGACCAATTGGAAAACCGATGGGGCCTCTAGCTATAATTGATGAAAACGAGAGGGAGATGGTGCTCTGAATGGGTGTCGGCTGGTGGAACTATTAGGTTTAGGTTAAAGTGTGTTTAGGTGGTTAATTATATAGTAAACAAATGGATAATGGGCCCTAATTATGTAATTAAAAGTTTAGAAAAATAATTAAGCCCCATAAAATTAAAAGTAGGCCCATAAAAACTAAACGCACTCCCGAAAAATATTTTTGGGTCGAAAAGATTTTGAAAATATTAGGCGAATCATTAAAAAGTCCCCCAACTCGATAAAATTTTCCTACCGTTAAAAATATAGTCCTTCGGATAAAAATACCCAGAAAAATCTCATTTTTGGAAAATACACATAAAAACACCTC
The DNA here is from genome assembly GCF_012295235.1 of Primulina huaijiensis. Classification (NCBI taxonomy): domain Eukaryota; kingdom Viridiplantae; phylum Streptophyta; class Magnoliopsida; order Lamiales; family Gesneriaceae; genus Primulina; species Primulina huaijiensis. The sequence goes on along the minus strand of NC_133308.1, from coordinate 9,790,210 downwards.
ATAATAATTTATAAAAATAAATCATGTAATTAAAATAAATTTTTTTTTTGACAATTCTTCGGTCTTCGTTCCTCAATCGAGCGTGAAATGCACTTAGAAACCCTAATACATGACCTTTTAAAATTCCAGGAATTAAATCCTATCATGCATGAATTATGCATAAATTGCATATAAATAATTAAACATATAATTAAAAATAAAAATATTAGATTGCATGCACTTAGGTTACGCGAATTAAATTCCTGGACCTTACAAAAGATGTGTGAGAACACAAATTTAATTAACCAATATTTGACAAGAAATAGAAATAATTATTTTAAACTACGAAATTAAAATAATTAAGCCAAATAAATTTAGTTGTGTGTTAAAAATAATTATTAGAAAATATCGGAATTATAGACGATATTAAAATACATATTGAAGTTTAATAGAATAGTATTGAAATAAATTGGATCGGGTCACATTTTAACATTTTTTGTAAATATAAATTACACAACACACAAAATACAAATACATGTATATGTGTGTGTGTTGTGAAAATAAGAAACCATTTCACCCCCTAGCCTTACGCCTCCACCCATGCGGCTTGTTTCTTCTCCTTCGTGCCCATCTTCTCAGTTGTTGTTGCTGCTGCCCAGCTCGGACCGGAAAAGCTTCTCCTTGAATCTTCCTAAGCTAGTTTAGCAGCTCAGCAGCTGATTGGCGCAACAACAAGTGAAAACCAAGCTCGTTGGCGTAGCTCCAATTTCTGCCTAGCTATTGTGCCGAGCATATGCTCGATTTCCAACCTTTCTTCTTGCTTTCCTTGTGTATTATAGGGCTTGAATATCTCATGCCCAACTCTATTTCAGTTTTTAGGAGTTGATTGAAGGTAATCTCTAAGCCTAAGGTTTCAATTTTGTTCGTGGAATTAGATTTTTTTGGTTCGATCTGTTATTATATTATGATTACATGTCTGATTTTTTGATTTCTGTGAATTGTGCATTAAGAATCTGTAGTTGTGGCAAATGGAACTTGTAGTGCTATTTGTTGGCTTTCTTTGGCCACTGGAATAATCAAATTCCATCTAGTAATAGATTTTATATGAATTTTCTACCAAGATGTGTCAAAATCTTATTTTGTGTTTGAGATGTGTAGCAAAGCCTACTGTATTTCTGGGATATGACCTTTGTGCACTCGGATACTGGACTTTTGGTTCAAATAAAAGTTGAAGAGCTATGTGTTGGCTTTGAACTGAAACAAGAATCGTTAAATTCCATTTAGAATTGAAATAGTTATGCCTGTGTTATTGGAACTGCTCAGTTGCATATTCTGTCCACGATTTTCGATAGTTGCAGCGTGTTCTCGTAAACTCTGGGAATAATTTATTGAGATTCTGAATATGTTTTCTTCTAGACAAACTTATATATTTGAGTCTTCTTTCATTTTCAATTGGCGGATATTGATATAAGTTAATAATGAGTTAATATGAATTTTATGCTATTAGGTGCCGAATCTGGAACGATAACAGAATATATTTTTCATGGTTTCTGTTTTTAAGTGTTTGAACCTGTCAAGATGATCAAATTTCTTGTTGATGTCTTCTGATGAAATATGGGATTTTGAGATAAGATTCCAGCTATGCATGATAGCATATTTTGGTTAAGTTTTGAAGGAGTTATGACCTTTAAACCGAGCTTAGATATAAACTGAAAATGGTAACTTATATTTGGCTAAGAGTTTAATTAGTAATTATTTGATGAAAATAAATTATTTTCCATAGGTTTTGGTAACCAGGAAGCATCAAGGATTTCTTACATTATTGTGGTAATTTAATTTGAAGGTTAAGATACGGATTGATCTATTTCTTACAGCATCTATAGCGACGTGTAATTTAATTGATGTGAATTGACTGATTTTACGTGAATTATGTGATTAGGAGATCTTTGTGTTATTTGAATGCATTATAAGATTATTTCCAATTTCTTAAAATAAAACATGATATCAAATATATTGAAATAATATGTGGATTTATAATCATTGTTGAGCCCGCATTCATATTGAGCCATGACTCCGTTGTTTCCGAGGTTTCTGTTTACTTTTGGATGAGTTATTTAGACATCAGGGTCGAGGGCGTTTTAGCGTCACACCTCTGATGACGAGCGGAATGGCAGAGCAGTTCTGCAGACTGACACCCCTGACGCAGATGTGCAGGACCGATGGCGTATTTGACACGTCACATCCTGGCACATGTGGCCATAGTTATTGTTATCGTTTCATTGGATCCAGTTTGATATCTGATTTTATTTGGTATCCTATATGCATTTTGTTGCATTGATTTCATTATATGTCATTTATATAATGATGTAATTTATTTGATCTTCGTACTAGGGTTTGACCCATGTCCCTCAGGGATGCTGTTGTTTGTTCTGTGATTCTATAACAGATTATACATGTGGTTCTGATGTAGCTGGCGGAGCGTCTGTCAGTGGAGCCCAGTGAGTCGGTTTGAATTGGGAGTCCCCGGATATTTATACTATATATTAAGTCATTTGCCGAGGAGTTGCCTCGTGTATTTGTATGGTTGTATAATTGAGTGTTGGATTTTATTTGGTGTGATCTAGTCTGGCCGGCTCTGAATGCGATTGGTATTCTGTTTGGTTTATTGGACTTTATTTTCGATTATAAACATTTTGTGTGTTGTTTTGATTTTTTGGTATGCATGTCCTATTTACTGAGATGTCATGCCGAAATTTCTGTAGGCCGAAAAATCGAAATTTTTATTTCTTTTCACTGTTTATGCTAATAAATTCTAGTTGTTTGATAATTAAAAATTAATCAAGAGCATGAGCCCTCACAGTTGGTATCAGAGCGTAACTTAGAGTTTAGGACACTCAAGTTAAGATACAAATAAAATGATTGCGTATTTGATTTACTACTTGCTCTTATTTGATATACTTGCTATGTTTATTTAATTTAGTTGAGTTAGAGCTGGAAGTGAAGTAAGTTCGACACTTAATTTTTTATTTCTTAGTGGACTAAGTTTTAAATTTCCTTGAAACTTTTTAGTGCTTATTATTATTTCTGCCTGTGGTGTAATCCTTGTGTCTTGTAAAATGGCACCTAGAAGAAGAGGCAGAAAGGGGAAAAAATTTATTCAAGAGTCCGAAGCTCAAAATATTGGAGTAAGTAATGGTATTCACATGGTATTGGAAGAGGTAGACGTGACTGCCTTAGAAAAAGGGCAAATCGAAATGTGAATATAGAGGTAGAGGTTGAACAGGAGCCATCAATCCATCCAGAAAGGTATGTGGCAAGAAATGCGGAAGTTGATCGTGGGGTTCAACAATTGACCCAAAGAATGAGAGAAATGGAGTTGGTGATTGCTAAATTCCAAGATATGCGTCCTCCAAAGTTCTTTGGAAATAAAAGTGGTGAAAAGGTAACAGTGTCGCTGAAGAGCATGAACTATTTATTTAATTTGGTGGAGTACACTCTAGAGTTGAGACTCAAGTTAGTTGTTTACCAACTCAAGGATCGAGCACAATTGTGGTGGGAAGCTACAAAGGAAGCACCTAGGGAATATGATCAGATAATTTCTTGGGAAGTATTCTGTACTCATTTTATTCAAAAATACTCACCTCCATCTTATTATTCTGCCAAGGAAGTCGAGTTCAATCAGTTGGTTGAGGAGAATATGTGAGTGGGAGAGTATGCCTCTCAATTTTCTGCTCTTCTACCTTATGTACCTCATGTTTCTAATAGTGATCGATCCAAGCTGTCGCGTTTTATGAATCAGACGACACGTACTTTGGTTATGACTGGAGAACCAACTACTTATGCTGAAGTAGTAGAGAAAGCAAAGAATATTGAGGCTAGTTTGCTTTGGAGAGGTTCACAGCAAGTTACATCGTTTACTTCCCAAGAGCTCGAAAGTAACATTCAGATGTCAGTGGGCATACCTCCCTACCAACCTCTGCAGTCATACCAGCCACCTAAGCAACATAAATTCTAGGCCAATGGAAAACGATTTAAGAAGTCTTACAACAGTTCATCTAGTTGAGGCAGTACTCGTAGAGGAGGAACTTGTGGTTATATTTGAGATTCTTGTGAGAGATGTGGAGGTAGGCACTTTACTCCTCCACCTGAATAAAGACCTCAATCCAGGAGTACTTGTATTCAAGTAACTCAACAAACCTCATTAGCTTTCTTTGAGCTCCACTCAATTGATTTTGACCACTTTAAACTACGGCCACAAACACTCAACACCTTGGAAAGTTCAACGGGATTCACGATTTCAGGCCAAAATCGAAAGTTTAAAATTACGCATGCCTAGAACAACAATAAATCGATGTTTGGTCGAAAGAAAACCGGAAGAAATCGGGATAGAACCAACCATGCAGATGATGTAGCGATTAGGGTTCAGGTTCGAACCTATCTCGCTCAAATCGAACGAAAGGCCACAGACGAACTTGTTCTAGGTTGGGTTGAAGTCGGACGCCATTCACCGACGTTTTCCGACAGCAATCGGTTGGGTGCTTTTTGAGTGATGGACGACTAGAATTGGGGATGGGTCTTTGTCATTATTTTCAAATTCAATATATGAATGTATGTGTATAGTATGTGGGTGTAAAAAAAATTTGAAAAATATATAATAAATATTTTGAAACACAGTATTTTTAGACCACAATTTCTGGAAAACTTTTAAGTCTTTAAAATCAATAATCATAAAAATAAATGTTTAAAAAAACGATTTTCAAAGAGATGTTTTTATCATAAAAAAAACATTCATAGACAACACTTTTCAAAATCGTTGTCTTTAAGAAAAAAAAATGCTCATAGATAATGTTTTTAAAAAAGCGTTATCTTTGACCTAAAAATATCACTCTCGTAGACAACGCTTTCCAAAACTATTGTCTTTAAACAAAAAAAACATGCTCATAGATAATGCTTTGCAAAAATCTTCATGTTTGACATGAAAAAAGCTAATAGACAGTGATTTTGGAAAAATGTTATCTTTGATAAGAAAAAATTAAATAGACAATGGTTTTCAGTAAAAAAAATTGTTAAAAATAGGCAAATCTTTTACAAAAACCGTTGTCTTTTAATTGTTTTGTATTTAATATTTTCTTGTAGTATGTGTGTGGCATTGCATGAGTATGTACTCAGTCACTGAGAAATGTTCCATCTAGAATTGATCATTTTCTTTTAAATTAGTCAGTGACACACCTATGAAACAAGCTTCTTCATTTTCATTGGTCGTTAATGTTCTTTTTTCTATATTGGCTTTTGAAGTTCTCAAATTCTCGCTTTTCTGCAACTACCATTAATCCTGCAAAATAAATGAGAATCACACGATAAATCAATTGAGTAGTGATCAACAAAATTACAAATGCTCAAATACCAATACAACATAACAAAATGGAGGGAAAAAATATACTAAGCATGATGTGAGGCAACCAATAGATATTTTTGTTTGAAGTCTCAGTAGCAAAAAATAATGGCCTTTAAATTAATCTTTTATATTTTCCCCAAGTGCAAAGGTCTAGGTGATTTGCTGTGTATTAGCAGAAATGGCGTAGGCCATGGAAGAAAGCTAAGAAGACATTAGCTCAAAATGAAAAGTAAAACTGAGTTACAAGATAGCAGGACCAAGCTTATATACCTATATGACTTGTGCTTACGTGTCAAGTGTGAGTGGGTACATGTGTATTATTTATGTGTATCCTAATACTCCCTCTCAAGATGAGGAGTGAATGTTGTGAACTCCCATCTTGGGCAGCAAGGCACGAAATCTAACAGGCAACATGGGTTTGGTGAGCAAATCCGCTAGTTGAAGTTGTGAAGAAACATGCAGTAGTTTGATTGTTCCATCTTGCAGTCTCTCTCGCACAAAATGACAATCCAACTCAATGTGCTTTGTCCGTTCATGAAAAACCGGATTAGAAGCAATATGAATAGCAGCCTGGCTGTCGCAAAATAAAGTCGCTGGGGAAGAACAAGATATGCCCAATTCCTTGAGGACAGAAAGTAACCAAACAACCTCACAAGTAGCATCGGCCATAGCACGATATTCAGCCTCCGCTGAAGATCGGGATATAGTTGATTGCTTTTTAGACTTCCAGGAAACCAGAGAAGAACCAAGAAGCACACAAAAACCAGAAGTCGAGCGACGTGTATCAGGACAAGCTCCCCAGTCGGAATCACAAAAAAAATTCAGCTTAAGATCAGATGTTGAGCTGTAATATAACCCCTGTCCGACTGTGCCCTTAATATAATGAAGTACATGCTAAGCAGCATCCATATGTGAAGAACGTGGCTGAGACACAAACTGACTCAACCGATTGACAGCATAAGAAAGATCAGAGTGAGTTAGAGTAAGATACAATAATCTGCCAATTAAGCGCCTATATGAAAATGGATCAGCGAGTGGTTCACCATCCTCTCCATTAAGTTTCACATTAATATCCATAGGAGTAGACCAAGGTTTACAGCCAAGTAATCCTGTATCAGTCAGTAATTGGATGGCATAGCGACGTTGGCAAATAGAAATTCCATGGGAGGAACGAGCAACCTCGATACCAAGAAAGTAGCGTAGGTTTCCCAGATCTTTTAACCCAAAACGATCATTGAGGAGAATTTTCAATGCTTCTGATTCAGCCACATTATTTGTTGCAATGACGATGTCGTCCACATATACTAATAACACAAAAAATGTAGCACCACGATTGCGAAAAAACAGTGAGCTATCTGCCCGAGATTGAATGAAACCATCATTCAATAAAGTTGATGAAAACTTTGCAAACCATTGACGAGAAGCTTGCTTAAGCCCATAAAGAGATTTGTGGAGTTTACAAACTGGATTTGAAGGCAAAGACTCCCCCTTGCTATGATAACCCGGGGGCAATGACATATAAACTTCTTCCGACAAATCGCCATGTAAAAAAGCGTTGTTCACATCAAGTTGAAGAAGAGACCAGTCGTAAATCGCACTCAAAGCCAACAAAAGTTTCACTGTCACTTGCTTAACAACAGGAGAAAAAGTGTCAAAAAAATCCACACCTTCTTGTTGTGTATAACCTTTCGCCACTAGTCGTGCTTTGTAGCGATGCAATGTACCATCAGCCAAAAACTTGGCTTTATACACCCATTTGCAACCCACGGGTGACTTGCCCGAAGGCAAAGATACAACTGACCATGTGCCGTTTCTTTCCAATGCCTGCAGCTCATCTGTCATGGCCTGTTGCCATTCAGGAAGGGCAGCAGCTTGAGAGTAGGTTTGTGGTTCAAATACAGAAGAAATATTCCCAACAAAAGCGCGATAAGAAGGAGACAATTTGTTGGAATCAAGGACCAAAGCAAGAGGATGAGCAGTTGAAGATTTGGGAGAAGAAGCGATATTGTAGCAGTGGTAGTCGAGTAAGTGAGTCGGTGTTTTATGAATACGCTGAGATCTATTTGAAATGGAAGGATGACCATGGGCTTGGGGAGGGGATAAACTCCGATGTGTTGGTAAAACAGAATCGGCAAAAAACTCGGTGTCACAGGAAGGAAGAGGATGATCTTTGAAAGGAAAAACAGCCTCATGAAACACTACATCACGAGAGATGTACACCTCATTGGTGGTAAGATTTAGTAATTTATATCCTTTGTAACCTGGAGGGTAACCAAGAAAAATAGAACGAATGGCTCGGGGAGAAAACTTTGTTCGAGAACTAGGCAACGTAGAACCATAACAAAGACACCCAAAATTCTTTAAATGAGAATAGGTTGGTGGTTTTTTGAAAAGTAACTCAAATGGTGTTTTATGCAAAAGGAGGGGTGAGGGTGTGCGATTGATCAAGTAGACGGCTGTTAAAATACATTCCGGCCAATGTAAGAGAGGCATATTGGATTGAAATGAAAGAGCACGAGCAACATTGAGAATGTGTTGGTGTTTACGCTCCACAACAGAGTTTTGTTCAGGACGCTCAACACAGGAATGATACGCAACAATTCCCATGGAATTGAAAAATTCAGTAAAGCTCAATTCAGGAGCGTTATCAGAACGAACAGCTTTAATGGTGGTTCCAAATTGTGTCCGAACCATGGTACAAAAAATTGGAAAGTAATTGGTAACCTCAGATTTAGTTCTCAACAAATACACCCATGTGTAACGTGTTCGATCATCCACAATGGTGAAGAAATACTTGAATCCCTCAACACTGATATGAGAAAAAGGACCCCAAACATCCAAGTGCAAAAGATCAAAAGCATGAGCTGAAATATGTGAATTAGAAACAAAAGGTAGGCGTTTCTGTTTAGACAAATGACAAGTTGTACAATGCACAGAACTATTACGTACAGGATTAAAATGTAGAACATCATTTATGACTGAGAGCTTCGTAAACGAAGGATGACCTAATCTAGAATGCCACAACTCTGTTTTGAGAGAAGAAACAGTACATATTTTGGATTGAGACAGTTCATCGATTGTGGTGGAAGCAATGAGAATATAGAGGTTGCCTAAGCGTTTACCCATCCCAATCCTCTTGCTCCGGGTGCGGTCCTGGATTTCACAACAAGAAGAATTGAACATGACAGAACACGGAATGGTCTTAGTGAGCGAACTAATGGACAAAATGTTAAACTGGAAATGAGGAATAAAGAAAACATCATGAAGAATCAAATCAGCAGATAATCTTACTACACCAGTGTGCGTAACAGGTACAGTAAGGTTATTTGGTAACTTGACAGAAGATGAAGACGGTGTGTATGAAAGAAACAAAGACAAGGAACAACATATGTGATTTGTAGCCCCTGTGTCGAGAATCCAGTGATGTTTGGAGACAGAAAATGGTGCTGAATAAGAAGAGAAAATACCGTGGAAACAAGAGACGGAGGGTTCTTGCTGCTGCGAATCCATAGTGGTTCCAGAACTAGTTAGCATTTGAGCATTCAGAAATTGGATAAGCTGTTGGCACTGAGCAGTAGTCAAAGTATCTCCAGGGCCATGAGAATAATCTGGAGACGGAGTGGAAAGATGACAGAGATTCACCTTCCCTTGCTGTTGATTCTGCTTATACTTCGGATGACTGGGAGGATAACCATGAAGCTTGTAGCATCGATCAATACTGTGACCAGTAGCTTCACAATGAGAACAAACGAGCTTATCACGTTTACCGCCCTTAGAATTATAGGAATACTTTCCAGGCGTTGAAGAAGCAGACACAACATGATACTGCTCGCCAGGAGTGGAAAAATTTCCTTGAGTAATAGATCGCTGACGTTCCTCTTGTACAACTAAGGAGAAAACCTTCGAAATGCTCGGTAAAGGATCCATCATCAAAATCTGAGCTCGGATCTGAGAATAGGACTCATTTAGTCCCATCAAAAAATTCATCACACAATCTTGAGTCTGATAAGATGTCCATTCCTTCATCGAACCGCAAGTGCACACAGACACTGGTTGAAAATCCCGCAGCTCATCCCATAGAGTACGAATACGAGTATAATATGCACTTACATCTAGTGTGCCTTGCTGTAGAGCAGATAACAGCTTCTTGATCTGAAAAATACGGGGCGCATTGCTCTGAAGGAAACGATCACGAAGATCTGTCCACATTTCTCTAGCAGTGGAGAGGTACATAAGACTATCCGCGATTTCTCGAGTCACAGAGTTTAAAAGCCAGGAAACAACCATGCTATTACACCGCATCCAAGCCCCAAACAGAAGATCATCAGCTGGAGGTCGAGAAATTGTGCCATCGACAAAACCTAATTTGTGCTTCGCCGTCAACGCCATCGACATAGCACGCTGCCAGATGTTATAATTGGAGCCTGTAAGGGAATGCGAAACCAGAATCATGCCAGGATGATCTCCATTCTGAAGATAAAATGGACTACCGACGTCTTCAATCGCCGGACGAGCGAATGGAGGAACAACTTGTTGATTCACTTTCACCATGGAGAGGAATCGAGATTTTGAAAAAAAATCACAGCGGAGCAAAGTTTTGCTCTGATACCATATTAGCAGAAATGGCGGAGGACATGGAAGAAAGCTAAGAAGATATTAGCTCAAAAATGAAAAGTAAAACTCAGTTACAAGATAGCAGGACCAAGCTTATATATCTATATGACTTGTGCTTACGTGTCAAGTGTGAGTGGGTACATGTGTATTATTTATGTGTATCCTAATACTGTGTCACAGGTTTGATAGAAGATCAACAAGATATTGAGGATAAATTGATAGATGAAATAACAGCATACGTCATGAGCTTGAAAGAAGCATTGGATATAGGTATGAATTTTTATTAAAATAAATATTTGGCATTTTTGTGAACATGATTGCAGACTCATATAAGTACAAAAGATATTTAAATCAATGAAAAATGAAGTCAAGCAGAAACTCAAGCAAGCTATTGAATGAACAAAGGTCCAAAGTAAACCACAAAGCAAACATTGAACACACAAACCTCATTCACAAAAACCTCGAACATTTCGACAGAACGAGCATGAAGAAGCCAAAGAATCGTGAAAATCCTACCTGCTCCTTGAAATTATGAGACTGGACTCCTTTGAACATCACAATTTTCTTAAAAGTTGGTCGGTGTCATGGCGGTTTTGTGTGCGGTGGTGATTGAAAAAACAAGAAGATGAACACCGTAGACTAACTGGAGGAGTAGAGCACTTGGGAGAAGACGTTTGGTGGCTATTGGGAGTCGGATAAAGTAAGTGTAACCTTCGTTTTGTGATGATGAAGCATGATCTCATGGCATGGGTTTAGAAGTGACGAGATTCCGTGAAGGGTTAGCCTTAGAGGATAGGTGAGGAGTTTGGTTCGAAGATATAAGCTTAAGGGATTGAAAGATTGTGAGACATGGGGTCTTGGTAGCATATATANCACTAGAAGACAAAGCCTATTAGAAATTCAATCGGTTTGAGAAAACGACTCCATGCATGATGGAGGAAGTTGACTCACAATCCACGACCGATGATTGTGGAAGATGAGCCAAAATGCTCGGAAGAGCTGAGGCGAAAAAACTGAAAGAATCATAAGAAGAATCTCTCTCGACAATTTTATCAACATTCAACTCAAAATTACAGCGAAAACAAATTTCATTATTTCTAGTTCATTTTAATTCGGCCAATCATTAACTTAATGTCTTTAGTTTCAGCATATTTTTTCAGTTTTTCTAGTTTATTTGTAAAAATGTTATTTCAATTTATAAAAACATAGTCTAATTAGTTGTTGTACGTGAATTTATTCTGCAATTTCCGTCAAATTCATCATTTAAATTTTTAGTTTTGTGACTTACAGAGAGTTAGAACAAACAACCGAATCGAGATCCACATAGCTCTATATAGAAGACAAATTTTCCAAAACTTTGGCACAATTTTGCGCTCACGCAATTTTTCTGTGCAAACACGCTGACGAATTATCGAACTACTTTTGATTGCTTCCATAGAGTTGTCATATTTCGGCCATATTACCGCGGTAATTGAAACTTTCACCATAATGATTCAAAGTTACATGTCAAGACAATTTTTTCTCTTTCTAATGTCCAAATTTTCAATTTTTTTAAATTAAAATTTTAGTTAAGATCGGTTCCATTTATTCAGTTTCTATAGATAATTCGACCATTTCTATTTGTTCAAAAATAAAATCAGTCAAATCGAATTAACCCCGCTGTTAAAGTCATCAACGGTTTAAAATTACAGATTTTTTTAACTACTATTTAGGAATCTGAATTTTTAAAATCATATAACTCGCACGTAAAAAATTATATTATAAATTCTGTAAATTNTCTTTTAAAAAACTTATTCAGTAACTCGATCACTTCATCCTGCTTTCCTCTAGACTTTTATCGCATATTTGGGGTGACACCCATAAACAACTATAACACATATTTGTGAAGTATGTCAACCTCAATCTCAATCTCAGTTAACTAAATATACAAATTAAATTTGTACTCAAGTGTTTTCTAATCGTGATCATTCATTTCATTATGCATAGGAAAATAAGGGAAAAAATGAATTTTACTTTTGTCCCCAGCTAAAAAATCAACTTGATGTTACTCCAGACTTGGAAGAAAGCATAGTCATATATTTGATTCAATAATTTCAATTTGCGTTATGATAATAAACACGAGAGAACAAGTAAGAATTACAAAAGTTTAGATACAAGAAATAATTCCAATACTATTTATTTTCCACTATCCATGTCTGGGATTCTATTCTTGCGGAATCTTCCCCATTATGGGTCCGAACCTAACACGACTAAGATTAGTCCGAGATATAACACGACTTAAGGTGTGGACAAAAAAAATATATGATAATTCGATAGACACCAACATATGATTCTCAGGATAAGGTATCACATATAAATTGGGTGGTAGGATTGGACACTGAATATTTTAGGATCAATACAACAAATTAAGTCATATTTATATCTATTGTAATGCGCTAAAAAGAATATCAACAAAACTACATCGGGATCAACTGGAGGGATACCAACATACCATCAAGAAGTATTTTATTACGCGATACCAAATACAGGCAGGGTCATAGTTTGCTCAGCAAATCCTCGTCTTGAACATCCTCGAAACCTGCGTAACATGATAAATTTTCCAAGACCCTGCACTAAGTTACTGTTCGATTCCTGGATGTTTCATATCTCATTTTAATTAGCTTATTATACAGGGAGGAGAAAGAATTATGATTACTAAATGATGCCTAGTGATGAATGATAGATATGGTTGAAATCGTGACAAATAAAGATACCTAGGTGTTCCATATAATAAATTATAAATGACATGAAATGAAACCCTCATTTTCCTAGAATGAGATGCTATGAGTGCAGGAAAATTTGATCTTCAATAAGTTAAGCGTAATGGATGGTTCTAGAGATAATGCTTCTTACTTCCAGGGGCACAAAAATGTGTCGAGGAATCATTTTCCTGATATGTGAAGAAAGGCGCAGCTAATACACAACCATGTCAGCTTATATAACATGTAACCATATAACCGACCACGATTAAGTTCAAAATCACTCAATATGGCATAGCCTGGAATGCATGTCTTAATGTCTAATAAACACAACAACAAATATGTTTGCCACTGTGTGGATTCATATAATCATATAGATGACAATGATATGACTTTGATGATGAATCGATGCATGCAACAGCCGCATGATGCATCCTATCATGTAGAGCATAGAGAACAGAATACATTCCTTCCAGCTACTGGTATGTAAGTAATTGCTGCACTCCATTCACGCTTGGGCCACCAATTGGGTTGATGGAATCCTTCCTCTTCCCAAATGGATTCTTCGAATATGTTTCTTGAGGTCAAGATAAAACAATAAAATAAAACAGCAAAGAACGCAACAAAAAATTCTTCCTTAATTCCAAGTCATCTCCGTTTTCATTCTTTGTTCACTGAGTACGTGGTAAGAAACAAATCAAGGGGTAGTCATCTAACTGGGTAAAGAGAGGCGAGAGACTAAGGCTGGGAGGCAAACTCCCAAAATAATGATAGCTAGTTAAACAATGACACAAAGTGCCTTCTGCGAAATCCATTCTTGAAAGTGGAAAATAGAACTAAGCAACAAAAGGTCAATGTCAAATCTCTCGGATTGCCTTCAAAACACATCAAAATTTTCAAGAGTTCAACAAAAAAAAATCCACCTAAAACATAAGGATATTGAATGCGCATGCCAACAGAACCAGAACTTGGTATTACAGCTCCCTGAAAACTGTGGTGCACATGAGCAGCACTGTTCACATCCTGTGTGAAGCAACAAAACTTCATTTGGCAGTATTGAGAAAAGCAATCAAATCACGACTGAAAAATTAGGGCCCGAGAAGCATCAAGCAAATTGACAAAGCACAAATCTCACCTCAAATTCAATGAAACAAACAGTGTGCCTTTCCTGTCTTATTATTTTCATCTGCTTGAAACCAGGTTGCCTGCATATATGAAGAGGTACATGGAAGCAGTTGATCCAATATATGAAGCTCCACGACTAAGCAATTGAAGTAGAAACTTACGCGCAGAAGAGGCCCCTCAGCTCCTCTTCATTAATATTCTCACCAAGATTTCCAATAAATAGAGTATTGCAAGGAGGATTGTCTTTGGTATTCTACAGAAAATATACAAATTATTACATGAAAATAGAGACAAATTTCTAGAAATGATAAGTGCCATGCTTTCCGGTACCAAAAACAGATTAAGCAAAACATCAATCTGTCAAATGTGCTAACAATCAGCAACTCCACAAAGGCTAACAAACTCACCAGATCACCTACCAGAAAGAACCAAATATATTAATAGCAATCTGACCCTTTCCTAAAATATCAAAAATACACAGGCTACTAATACAAGCCTGCGGTGAGTTGTCCCAAACTCAACCGTCCTATGTTTGCAAGAAAATGACAAGTTTCAGTCATCTGTACAAAAGTAGCATTAGATAATTGACAATCATCAAGCGTTTTGCTTGGAATAATTTCGTCAATTAAAATTAGTTTGATAACCAAAATGATCCTATTCTGGAAATCCTACTTTTTGGTATGTACATCCAACCCTCCACAACAACAAAAATTACTGGCATTACCGCCAAATTCATCATAAATTACCGTTAAATAAATTAAAATCCCAAAAAGCATTTTTAAAAAAAGCACAAAAAAAGACTAAAAACCCAAATAGTCCATAGAGCCTACGACGCATAGGCCGATTAGTCAGCGCCTAGGGCCGTCTAGGAGTCCTTGCCGCCTAGACTGGCTGACTCGCAGTTTTTCAGTGCGGTAAGCCAGCGCCTAGGCCGAAATTTCGAACACTAGTGGATAGTTAAACAAGCTAAGAGCAATAAGAATAAATCAGAAAATTAAATATTGATTAAAACCTGAAAAGTGGCATTACCTGAACAGGTAGATAACTGCTTGCTGTAGGTACAGGAACTGGCGCAGGCATAGGTACGGGAGGAATAGCATAACCTGCATATGGATCATAAGGTGGAGGAGCTGGAGCCATATACCTAAGCCAGGAAATCACGTTATTAATAAGGGAAACGTTTCCATCAACATCACTTCACAACCTCAGTTCCATAATTGCGATTTTCAGCCTACAGCTCCGGTTTCGAAGGAAATTTTAACCCCTCAAACATAATGTTTTAAAACCAACATACCCATGCGGTCCCCAAACAGCTGCTGGGGGAGGGTGAAAAGGAGATGGACTTGCAAAGACAGTATGTGTATAATCACCACCAGTTCTCATACGTTTGCTTTGGTCATAAACACTAGAATCAGCAACTATCCCTGCACAGGGAAAAGGGTTAGAAAATAAAATAGCAAAAAACAAGAAATAAAATGACTTCCATAAATTAATTATTGGAAAAGAATTATATGCAATTAGTTATAGTTTAAATCCTAACCCAATTATCATCTATCAAATATACAAGTAGCTAAAGCTAGAAAATCTTGATGTCTCTCGTATTTACTCCTACCGGATAGTGTAATCAATACCTCCAAGGAGTAGGATAATCAAACATACCATAGAAAAAAAAAATCACGCTCTCAGGTATTTGAAATATTCGTAAAAACATAACAAAAAAAGAAAAGACTCAATGGACAGTTAAGAATAGATAAAAGCTCACCCCTTTTCACAAAAAGATTCTTCTTAGCCATCTCGGTGTGCAACACAGACTTCGTGTCAACATCAAAAACCATATCCTATATCCTCACAACATAAAATTAAAATGTGACATTAAACGGATCAATCTCATTGTGCTCCAACAAAAAGATGAAGCAGATAAAAAATAAACCAGAAGATAAAATAACCGAAAACTAATCGAATGACCTGAAGTGCATCCCTAGCAGCAATAGCATGTTGAGGAGTTGCGAAAAGTGCAAAACCCATAGGATGCTCCCCCTTAAAATTCACCTGCGAGGCCTCGTATCCCGGTAGCCACCTCAGTAAGTTCTGAAGCTCTCTCTCCTTAACATCTTCAGGCAAACCCGTGATAAATATCGTTCGCACCTTCGCAGCACCAAAATACATAATAAATAACACAACTCATGGACTTCAATGGGGATTAAGAAAAACAAGAAATGATAATGATTCGAAGAAGCCCTAGTATCAAAGCCTAAAACCCTAGAAAATAAATTGCACCCCATCACTCTCCAATCATCACTAAAATTAATTTCCCTATCCAACAAGTGATAGGAAAGAAAAAGAATGGATACAAACATTACTCATATGAGGAGCAACAGGTTTACCTCATCAGAGGATAGGCGGGCGGCAGGGTTATCCATAGAAATAGAATGAGAATGCGGATGCGGAGACGGAGCGGTGGCGGTGGCAGTCGGAGGGGCAGCGGCAGGCGGCCATTGCGGGTGATAGGGATGGATTCCGTTCCCCGACATACGGAAAATCGATGAACCAGCGTATCAGTTGCTCTCAAATGAAAAGTGAGCGTATTTCACAGCCTGTATATTATAATATTATATATCTACTGATTCGAGTAAATTTATTTATTTTTATGATTAATAATTAATAATTAATAATTAATATTTAATATTAATTTTTTTTAATATTAATTTTCTTTCAAAAAAAATTTAATATTAATTTTTGTGTTTATGCGGATAAGTGGGGTTTTTTTTCTATAATTAATTTAAAAATAATTTTTTTTTTCAAAATTAATTTTTAAAAAAAATTGCAGACATACTGTAATCCGTGCTTACGAAGCACGGACGCGGCTCCATGTTGGATTGTCCGTGCTTGGTAAGCATGGATCATGCTCCACGTTGTGTCGCATCTCCATTCCTCTCACCTTATCCTCCGCCCATCCTTATCTCTTCTCTTTTCATTCTCCTCTCCTTCTTCCTCCTTCCTTTATCCTTTCATTTTCATTTCTGCATCTCTGTATATCGCAATTTCTCCATTTCTCACCGAACAACTTTTGAGATCGTTGTTTACCGTAGAACGAAGTTTAGAAGATCGACAACTTATTTCAAAATGACAGATAATCGAGGTCCAGAAGATCCCAATGTCCTCTATTTACAAGCGACACATATGTCATCAACAGTTTCTTCCTTAACCGTTGATGATATTGTCAAAGTGAAAATGTCACACAATTTGATTTGGAAGTTATACACTGATAATTACATAAACAATCATGTACTTGCATATTTAAATAATATGGGTTTCGATGGAGTTTTAGAATGCGGCTCACAAGTTTTTGATAATCATTTGATTACTTCTCTCGTTGAACATTGGCGACGTGAGACACACACGTTTCATTTTACATGTGGTGAAAGCAACTGTCATGTTACAAGATGCTTCAATCATTTGGGGTCTAACAATTGATGGTGAAGCAGTAACTGGAATAGATGTGTCACATAAAGTTGAGGAATGACAACACATCTGTTTGGATTTGTTGGGTTTTGTGCCATCATCAAAACATTTGAAAGGTGGTCATTTGTCTATAACTGCACAACACGATCATTGCATGTCTAACCTTGTTAATGATGATACTTCAGAAGTAGATGTTGTAAAATATACCCGTTGTGTAGCGTTAATGATTATTGGAGGAATAATGTTCTCTGACTATCAAGGAGGGTCTGCTAGACTAATATTTTTGCAACTGCTACGGGTTATTGATAACGTAAAGTCTTATAGTTGGGGTAGTGCAGTTTTAGCATTTCTATACCGTGAGTTGTGCAACGCGTCACGTATAGAGAAGACTACAATGGTTGGACCTTTATATATCTCGCATGTATAATTAATGTAATTGTTGGAAATTTCAAGTAATTTTAAAGATTGAATAAAAACTATGTCTCATAAATGTGTGAGTGTCTTTTAGCTCTCCACATTCTTGCGTTAGTGTTGGCTCATTATTGTGGAAGTGTCTTTTGACTTTCCACATTCTTGAGTTAATTGAAAACTTTTGGCTCTTCATATTCTCGAGTTAATGGGAAGATTAATTGAGTTAATTAATCTTGCATGACTCTTGGTGTGCACTTTGGGGATTATAAATAGTGGGTGTTCAATTCATCGTTCCATATGCATAAAAATGGTTTTTACACTCAAGATCTCTTTCAAGCATTCTCTTGCATTTTATATTGTTAGCTTTCCATTTGACCTCCGTTAAATCTCGGTGATAAAGTGAAGGTATGTTTTCAGTTCGCTGATGTAATAACTTCGTGCTAAGTTGCTGCAAGGTTTTGCTGTTGTATCCTGGGAAACAGTTGTCCGTCGAGATCCTCGAAGCACCGTCGTAGGGGACAAATCTGTTTTAAGAAAATTGTACTTCGTACATGACTAGGTTTGGTTTTGATTTCCTTTGCACGATATTCTTACTGTATACTTTCAATTGTATGCTCATTTTTGTATGCTGTTTTTGATTGTCGACTACCGAGACCTCAACAAGGCATGCCCAAAGGATGAATTCCCTCTGCCGAACATGGATATACTTATTCATCGACAATGGTTGGAAAAATTTTCGTTTATAGATTGCTATATTGAGTATAATTACATAAAGATTGCTCCTGAAGATGCCGCTCTGTCTGTTTCTTCACGAGATTGCTTTCGTTCCCTACTTTTATATTTTTGTTATTAGCAATTTGGCTAAGAATCTTAAAACAGATTTTTTTATACTCATTATGTGATTTGTTGACGACATGACTACTGACTCAAATGTGCCAAAAGTTAGTCCCTGATTATGAAAGTCATTGCTGTCGATGTTCCAGCCATGCTGATACATGGAAAGAAATTTGACGGCTCAAATTTCATGAGGTGACAATAGAATATATTCTTCTATCTAACTGTCTTGAATCTAGTCAGGTTTCTCACCGAGGATGCTCCAAAACCAACTGAGGTTGACGAAGATGTGCAGACTACTAGTGTTATTAATGCATGTCACCACTCATATTTCTTATGTAGAAAATGAATGGTTTGGCTGATTCGCTATAAAATGTATATAGTGAAAAAAGGACGACTCGGAAACTGTGGGAGTCTCTGGATCGGATATACAAAACCGAGGATGTCGATGCCAAGAAATTTATTGATAGTCGATTCTTGGACTACAAGATGGTTGACTCTAAAATGGTGATTAGTCAGGTTCAAGAAATCCAAGTGATTCTTAGCGAGATTCACGTCGAAGGGATGACTTGGAACGAATCTTTCCAAGTGGCTGCTGTTGTTGAGAAACTACCACCGGCTTGGAAGGATTTATAAATCTATTTGAAATACAAACGAAAATAGATGAATGTTGAAGAACTCATTGTTCGGCTTCGTATTGAGGAAGACAACAAGAGTTCTGAAAACGATTGTTTTCTCCAATTGCAGCAAAGGCAAATGTTGTCGAGCATGGGCAAAGCTCGAAAAGGAGAAACTTTTCTCCTTACAAAAAAAAAATTAGTAAATCACTTGATATAATTCACAGTGATAGATGTGATTTAAAAGGTTTGCAAACACGCGGTGGAAATAAATATTTCATTACTTTTGTTGACGATAGCACAAAATTATGTTATGTGTATCTCATGAAAAGTAAAGATGAAGCTATTGACAAATTTTTCCAATGTAAGAGTGAAGTTCAAAATCAACTTAGCAAGAAAATTAAGGTGCTAAGAAGTGTGAAAGGGGATCGATTAAGGTGCCCGAATGCGCAACGGAAGTTTCGAAAATTGTTTTTCAAGGCAAAAATCGAGCACCTCATGTACTAGTATGTAGCAAATACAAAAACACAAAATATGTCATACATAGTGTGTTTTGAAAAATATACCTACCAATCTCTTGAGATTGATGATCTTCAAGCTCTCTTTGCTTCAAAATTAGGCCCACCACTTGCAAGCTAGAACCCCTCTTATTTTGCACTAGAAAAATAAGAGGATTTTTTGATGAGAAGTATTTTTTTCCTCAACAATTGAAGAAGAAAAATTGAGGGAGAATAAAGGTGAAGTTTCGGCCAAGTAGAATGGGGAAGAGAGAAGGATGTCTTTTCTAGGTGTATGAAAAAGTTAAAGTAAGTATGTGCATGCCAAGCATAGATTATTGAAAAAGTTGTCTCACAACCCTTCACCTCCCCATGCATATCCATTTGGGCTTGTAACAATTACAAAGCCAATGGACTTTTATTTAAATGTCTCAAACATATTTGAGCCCAATTAAACTTTACTTGATTTTACTCAATCCCACTAGTTGAATAATTATTTCCTATTGGGCTCTACAAGACCAAATATTATTTAATTAATTCAACACTTGAATTAATGTAATTATTTGGACTCTACTAGGCCCACTAGTGTTTATTTAATTCAACACTTGAATTAATTTAATTTAGTCCATAATAATGTTCATTAAAATCACATTTTCAAATACATTATTTATTTGGTCAACTTTTAATTTAAGAACACATTCATAAATTAAAAGTTACATTCCCCTCATAGAAGTCATACTTCTATTTTTCCTTACGCTTATAAACTTCTTTATAAGCCGTTCAACACATTGAACTATTTTACTTCTCAACGGGATCTAGAAAGCTAGTACTTGTGTGGCCCTCGATGGTTTATTGATACAACTAGCCGTGGGTTCACATCTCCATGTGATTCGGACTAAACATGTCCTTATACGAGCATACCCTAATTGCTCCATTCTTAATTATCAACTCCTTGATAACAAGAACGTCATAACTCATGTCTGATAGTACCCAACCAATCATGTTAAACGTCTAGCAGCATCGCTTACATGATTCCTTAGGTATCAAATGATAGTGCCTACAAGAACCATTAAATTATGGTTAGCGTACAGTACGGTCCCTTCAACTCATATATCCCGACCGATTCGACAACCATTGGTATATCGAGAGTTGTCAATGAATCGATTCCATGTGTCATGTCGTAGTTGCATCGATGGTGTAATCTAAGAAACCCCTTTCTTAATTTCCACCATACTCTGATCAGGGATTTCAAACTACATACACATGAGATCACATAGGATATCCATACCCGATGGTAAGCGGTGAATCCCCGACTACAATGCATCTCCTCCTATATGTTTCGACAGAACACCCAACCTTGTCACCTGATGACCCCTTAAGAGTCGATAAACAAGTCAAAGTGCAATGCTAGCATATAGAGTCTCAATGTTGTCCCGGGTCATAAGAACTAATGGTGTACAACCATAAACTAGGACGTTTCCACTCGATAAGTGAGAACCACTTGGAAAGTACTTCGTGGAGGGTTGTTCAGTGCACTCTAAAAGGAGCACCTATCTGCATGTTCGGACATCACAATGTCCCATACCAATGAACCATGGTACTCACATCGCAGATACTAGTCTCGAACTCGAGTGGCCTATATCCTTCTTAGCGACGGCTGAATCGACTAGGAACTGTTTAGAATATACAGTATTGCAAATATGAGTTTCATGATACTCATCATATGAGCACCTCATATTCTTTCTACTATTTGTATATTCAAGGACTTTATCTGTAACGCCCCGAAAATTTTAAGGTCCACGTAAACCACATGCATGCAATTATTAAATTCGGTTGTATTTTAATTAAATTATTTTAATTGCATAAATTAATTATGCTGTGCATTTTTACATGTTTAAAATATACCTTTCTGCATTGTTGCATTAAAATGTATTTTTAAAGGTTATTCGAGTTGCGATCGAGGAACGGAGACCGAGGCTGAAAAAAAATAGAAAATATTTTTAATAAATAATTGTTTTTAATTATTTAAAACATGGGTGATGATTTTTCTTATTTTTGAAAATAAAGGGTTTTGAGGTGATTTTATACGCCGAGACGTTATTTTTATCGGTATTGGTTTTTCAAATAAAAATACGAACGTTTTGGCAACCCGGCTAATAAAATCACAAAGTTTATTAATCAAAATTATTTTAAATATTTTTAATTAAACACTAATGGGCTATTTGGGCTTAATTAACTTTGCTAATGGGCCTAAGCAATTGTTAGTTGGTTAATTGAACCACAAAAATTACATAGAATATTTTGGACATCATTTTAAAATAAACACAACCAACTATATATTTGAGAAATACAGCTCATACTATAATCTCTCAAAAATCACTCAAAAGCATAAATAAAAAGTCGTAAAAAATCTTTAACATAAATCATAATCGTAAATGCGGAAAGCTAGAAGCGCTGGTCCTCGGGTCGTGTACACCTTCAGTCCAGTCAGGTCAACCATCAAGACCTCCCATAACATTTTTATCATAAACACCTGCATCAATCACACTTAGTGAGCCTAAAGACTCAACACGTCATATTCTTGATAACAAGTAATACGTATAAAACCACACGCAACAGTGAAAAATACTTGTACTTAAAATATCGTTTTCATGAAGATGCATAAACTTCAAACATGAACATTTTCGTAAACCTTTTTATGATGCATAAAAACATTTTCATAATGATGTATCAACTTTAAACATAAACATTTTCATGACATGCATAACATAAACCTTAACCTTTTCCTTTTCCTCAAAACATGACATAAAACCTTTTATCATGATCATAAACATTTTCATTTTCCTTTATTAAATTCAGATCGCTAATTGTGACTTTCCTCACATGACATGATTGATGGATCCATCTACATATAACCACAGTACTGGGCGGCGGGGACATTAGCGACGCTCTCACCGGTCAACTGAGCCTTGGCCTAACATGATCGAATAGAAATACGATCGTCGGGGCTCCCTCTGGGACCTTCTCCCATAAATGGGCTCCCTCTGGGGCCTTTTCCCCTCACGATATTCTCATTCTTCCCTCAAACCTCATATCCTCATAACCTCATATTCGCAATAATGGAAACACGATCATCGGGCTCCCATTGGGACCATCACCCTCACGACATCGCCATCATTAACGAATTAGTCACAATCACTTCACTTCCTTCAACATTTTACATTTTCATCACTTATAAAAATCATCCATAACATATCATTTTTATTTTTGAAACCAAGCATGCAACATGTCTTTTAAATGTCAACCTTAAATCATAAAAATCCTATAGACATTTAAAAATCATAATTTAATCATGAACATTTCATAAACATTTAAAAATAATCATTTTAACCTCAAAACATTTAAAATAACATTTTGACATATTAAATCATAAACATATAAAATTCCCTAAACATTTAAAATATCTTTTTAACTTATAAAATTCCGTAAACGTTTAAAATATCATTTTAACATTTAAAATTCCATAAGAATCCATAACTATAGAAAATAATCATATTAGCACATAAAACAGCATTCAGGGCACTGCCATGACATTTACTACTTTTTAGGTGTGAAAAGACCGTTTTACCTCTGGACGTATAATTTTACGTTTTTGACTTTTTCTTAATTTTATTGACTCTAACATGTCCCAAATAGTTATTTAAGGCTACATGAATTTTCTCATATTTTTATTTAGCCTAAATCGAGGACTTTTAAATTAATCTTTAAATGTGACGTATTAATGCGTTTTAATCCCGAATTAAACCAAACCTTAATATAAAATTCCCAAATTAAAACTTAGACTTATAATAATTATTTAAGCTTAAACCTAATTTTTCATCATTTTATAAGGCTTAAAACTAGACTTTTCGATTAACTCGTTAATTAGCGTTTCGTGTGGCGATTAAATCCCGAATAAATCCAAAACTCGTTATTTTGATCCCAAATTTTAAACATAACATTTTTAAGATTTATTCTACCCTTCCAAGTCATGAGCCACCCCCGTGGACCCATGGATTCAATTTTTGCCTTATAATTTTCGAAATTGACACCCTAACAAACCCACCGAGCCATCTCCCAATTTACTCGAGCCACGCCCGAGCCACCTTGAACCAAACCTAGCCAACTCATCTAGGGATCCTACTAGCCAAGCCCAACCCATTAATCAGCCCTTAGAACCACGTTACAGCCCCTGCACCTAGGACCCGTATGCATGCTTGTGTGCATGTGTTAGTATCCTAGGTGTATTAGGTTCCCTAGTTGCCTAGGACTCATCAAGCCACCTAACTACTGACCACCCCTGACCCTTACTGACCCTGGACCACGCCCAGACCCGAGCCACCCCCAGCCCGAGCCCCTGAACCAAGCAGCAAGTAGCTGTACATGGACAGCACCTGCGCGCCCCCTTATGTGCGAGAGTCCTACTTGCGTGGGACTCTTTGCAGCAGCCACCAACGAGCCCTAGCCTCCCTAACCCACTTTGGACCGTCCCAAGCCATCACCCAGACCACCTAGCCCAGCACCAACCGAGACACAGCCCCTGGAATCTCTCGGCCACCAGAAACTCCTCAAGGAGAGTCCCATCAAGCGAGGTCTCCTCCCCAGCCCTCATGCGCGAGCCCCAGCCCCCTAGGGCTCTACCAGGCCCTCGCCCCTGACCCTACTCGAGCCCCAGCCAGCCTTGGCCAAAGCCCCAAGCCCCATGCAAGGAAATCGAACCCACGAAGACAACACAACTCTCATCCCTTCTTTCTGATTTCAGCCCACGATTCCAGCTTGATCTAATCTTGTGTGCAGCTTATTTGTGTGATTAGGACTCTTTAAAACATGTAGAAAGCACCCTTAAACCTTGCCTAATCATGGCAGCCCCTTAGGATCATGTTAAACATAGATTTTGAATCAACATGCATGATTTAAAAACCCTTCTTAATGCAAAAACGAAATTATTACCAAGGTTCCCTTAATTTTCATGCAAAACACAATTAATTAAATATTATGGTGTGATAGATGAGTAAAGGAAGAATTATGGCGTGCTTTTGCGTATTTTACGCACGAATTTACGTCGACGATTGCGAAGAACGACGACGAAGAGACGATGGCTTGATTTTTCCCTTGAATTTTCGAAAGTTTCCTCTTCAAAACCTTTGTGTGTGCCGTGAGGTTTATGAAGAAAGGAGTTCTGAATTTATGGGGGGAAGATTGTAACGCCCGAAAATTTTAAGGTCCACGTAAACCACATGCATGCAATTATTAAATTCGATTGTATTTTAATTAAATTATTTTAATTGCATAAATTAATTATGCTGTGCATTTTTACATGTTTAAAATATACCTTTCTGCATTGTTACATTAAAATGTATTTTTAAAGGTTATTCGAGTTGCAATCGAGGAACGGAGACCGAGAGCTGAAAAAAAAATTGAAAATATTTTTAATAAATAATTGTTTTTAATTATGTAAAACATGGGTGATGATTTTACTTATTTTTGAAAATAAAGGGTTTTGAGGTGATTTTATACGCCGAGACGTTATTTTTATCGGTGTTGGTTTTTCAAATAAAAATACGAACGTTTTGGCAACCCAACTAATAAAATCACAAAGTTTATTAATCAAAATTATTTTAAATATTTTTAATTAAACACTAATGGGCTATTTGGGCTTAATTAACTTTGCTAATGGGCCTAAGCCATTGTTAGTTGGTTAATTGATTATTAAAAGCCTAAAACCACCCCATAACCCACACAAAACACACGCCCCTTCCCCAACAAATTCAGAACTCCTTTCTTCCATAAACCTCACGGCACACACAAAGGTTTTGAAGAGGAAACTTTCGAAAATTCAAGGGAAAAATCAAGCCATCGTCTCTTCGTCGTCGTTCTTCGCAATCGTCGACGTAAATTCGTGCGTAAAATATGCAAAAGCACGCCATAATTCTTCTTTTACTCATATATCACACCATAGTATTTAATTAATTGTGTTTTGCATGAAAATTAAGGGAACCTTGGTAATAATTTCGTTTTTGCATCAAGAAGGGTTTTTAAATCATGCATGTTGATCCAAAATCTATGTTTAACATGATCCTAAAGGGCTGCCATGATTAGGTAAGGTTTAAGGGTGGTTTCTACATGTTTTAAAGAGTCCTAATCACACAAATAAGCTGCACACAAGATTAGATCAAGCTGGAATCGTGGGCTGAAATCAGAAAGAAGGGCCGAGAGTTGTGTTGTCTTCATGGGTTCGATTTCCTTTCATGGGGCTTGGGGCTTTGGCCAGGGCTGGCTGGGGCTCGAGTAGGGTCAGGGGCGAGGGCCTGGTAGAGCCCTAGGGGGCTGGGGCTCGCGCATGAGGGCTGGGGAGGAGACCTCGCTGGATGGGACTCTCCTTAAGGAGTTTCTGGTGGCCGAGAGATTCCAGGGGCTGTGTCTCGGTTGGTGCTGGGCTAGGTGGTCTGGGTGATGGCTTGGGACGGTCCAAAGTGGGTCAGGGAGGCTAGGGCTCGTTGTTGGCTGCTGCAAAGAGTCCCACGCAAGTAGGACTCTCGCACATAAGGGGGTGCGCAGGTGCTGTCAATGTACAGCACCTTGCTGCTTGGTTCAGGGGCTCGAGCTTGGGGTGGCTCGGGCCTGGGCATGGTCCAGGGTCAGTAAGGGTCAGGGGTGGTCAGTAGTTAGGTGGCTTGATGAGTCCTAGGCAACTAGAGAACCTAATACACCTAGGATACTAACACACACACACAAGCATGCATACGGGTCCTAGGTGCAGGGGCTGTAACGTGGTTCTAAGGGGTGATTAATGGGTTGGGCTTGGCTAGTAGGGTCCCTAGATGAGGTGGCTAGGTTTTGGTTCAAGGTGGCTCGGGCGTGGCTCGAGTAAATTGGGAGATGGCTCGGTGGGTTTGTTAGGGTGTCAATTTCAAAAATTATAAGGCAAAAATTGAATCCATGGGTCCACGGGGGTGGCTCATGACTTGGAAGGGTAGAATAAATCTTAAAAATGTTATGTTTAAAATTTGGGATCAAAATAATGAGTTTTGGATTTATTCGTGATTTAATCGCCGCACGAAAAGCTAATTAACGAGTTAATCGAAAAGTCTAGTTTTAGGCCTTATAAAATTATGAAAAATTAGGTTTAAGCTTAAATAATTATTATAAGTCTAAGTTTTAATTTGGGAATTTTATATTAAGGTTTGGTTTAATTCGGGATAAAAACGCATTAATACGTCACATTTAAAGATTAATTTAAAAGTCCTCGATTTAGGCTAAATAAAAATATGAGAAAATTCATGTAGCCTTAAATAACTATTTGGGACATGTTAGAGTCAATAAAATTAAGAAAAAGTCAAAAACGTAAAATTATACGTCCAGGGGTAAAACGGTCTTTTCACACCTAAAAAGTAGTAAACGTCATGGCAGTGCCCTGAATGCTGTTTTATGTGCTAATATGATTATTTTCTATAGTTATGGATGCTTATGGAATTTTAAATGTTAAAATGATATTTTAAACGTTTATGAGATTTTATAAGTTAAAATGATATTTTAAATGTTTAGGGAATTTTATATGTTTATGATTTAATATGTCAAAATGTTATTTTAAATGTTTTGAGGTTAAAATGATTATTTTTAAATGTTTATGAAATGTTCATGATTAAATTATGATTTTTAAATGTCTAAAGGATTTTTATGATTTAAGGTTGACATTTAAAAGACATGTTGCATGCTTGGTTTCAAAAATAAAAATGATATGTTATGGATGATTTTTATAAGTGATGAAAATGTAAAATGTTGAAGGAAGTGAAGTGATTGTGACTAATTCGTTAATGATGGCGATGTCGTGAGGGTGATGGTCCCAGTGGGAGCCCGATGATCTTGTTTCCATTATTGCGAATATGAGGTTATGAGGATATGAGGTTTGAGGTAAGAATGTGAATATCGTGAGGGGAGAAGGCCCCAGAGGGAGCCCATTTATGGGAGAAGGGCCCAGAGGGAGCCCCGACGATCGTATTTCTATTCGATCATGTTAGGCCAAGGCTCAGTTGACCGGTGAGAGCGTTGCTGATGTCCCCGCCGCCCAGTACTGTGGTTTTATGTAGATGAATCCATCGATCATGTCATGTGAGGAAAGTCACAATTAACGATCTGAATTCAATAAAGGAAAAGGAAAATGTTTATTATCATGATAAAAGGTTTTATGTCATGTTTTGAGGAAAAGGAAAAGGTTAAGGTTTATGTTATGCATGTCATGAAAATGTTTATGTTTAAAGTTGATACATCATTATGAAAATGTTTTTATGCATCATAAAAAGGTTTACGAAAATGTTCATGTTTGAAGTTTATGCATCTTCATGAAAACGATATTTGAAGTACAAGTATTTTTCACTGTTGCGTGTGGTTTTATACGTATTACTTGTTATCAAGAATATGACGTGTTGAGTCTTTAGACTCACTAAGTGTGATTGATGCAGGTGTTTATGATAAAAATGTTATGGGAGGTCTTGATGGTTGACCTGACTGGACTGAAGGTGTACACGACCCGAGGACCAGCGCTTCTAGCTTTCCGCATTTACGATTATGATTTATGTTAAAGATTTTTACGACTTTTCATTTATGATTTTGAGTGATTTTTGAGAGATTATAGTATGAGCTGTATTTCTCAAATATATAGTTGGTTGTGTTTATTTTAAAATGATGTCCAAAATATTTTATGTAATTTTTGTGGTTCGACCGATGTTTGGGAGGTTTAAAAAAAAAATTCTAGCACATTTTAAGAAAAAAGAAAGGCAGACGTTTCATTATCTATGCAACTAGCATGTGTATACAGATAAAGAAGTGCCTAAAAAATAATTTCAAATATTATTAAAATAAAGACTGGTTATACATAGATGTTTCATTGTGAACACTCGGCCAACACTTGGCTCGACGTGCACCTACTCTAACAAAGTGATTGTGGAGGTGAATATGAATCACCATTTGCTGAGTTTTGTGCTCAACATGGTATCAAACATGAAAGAACTGCACCTTATTCTTCTCAGCAAAATAGCATTGCAGAGAGAAAGAATCGCACATTGAAAGAAATGATGAATGCGTTGTTATTAAGTTCTAGTTTACCACAGAACATGTGGGGGGAAGCTGTTCTAAGAGCAAATTACCTTTTAAATAAGGTGTCCCGAACGAAGCAAGATAAAAGTCCATACGAGTTTTGGAAAGGTAGAAGTCTTTCCTACCAATACTTGAGAGTGTGGGGGTGTCTTGCTAATGTAGCAGTACCCACTCCAAAGAAAGTAAAGATAGGACCAAAAACTGTTGATTGTATTTTCATTGGATATGCTTAAAACAGTAGCGCATATCGTTTTCTTGTACATGAATCTCAAGTACCTGATATTCACAAGAATACGATAATGGAATCAAGAAATGCTTCGTTCTTTGATAAAGAACAAGAGTTTGATCAAGATATTGAACCTAGACGTAGCAAGAGAGCTAAGACTGAGAAATCATTTGGTCCGGATTTCATCACTTTCATGATGAAGAGTGAACCTCAAAGCTTTAAGAAAGCAATGAATTTATCTGAGGGACCTCTATGAAAAGAGTCTATCAATTTCGAAATGGAATCTATTTTAACAAACCATACATGGGAATTAGTAAATCTTCCTCCGAGAAGCAAACCACTAGGCTGTAAATGGGTTTTCAAAAGTAAAGTGAAATCAGATGGAACCATAGATAAGTATAATTGGTAATTAAAGGTTACCATCAACGTGAAGGGCTTGATTACTTTGACACATATTCTCCTGTATCGAGAATAACATCTATTCGTGTGATACTTGCGATTGCCACCTTGCGGAATCTTTAAGTACACCAAATGGACGTAAAGACAACTTTTCTAAATGGAGATTTAGAAGAAGAAATCTATATGGAACAACCTGAGGGATTTTCTGCGACTGAGCAAGAAAATAAAGTTTGTAAACTGGTGAAGTCTCTGTATAGCTTAAAACAAGCACCAAAGCAATGGCACGAAAAATTTGATAAAGCCATGATGGAAAGTGAATTTAAATTCATTGAATGTGACAAATGTATATACATAAAAAACACTGAAAATAGATATGTCATTTTATGTCTTTTTTACTTAGATGACATACTTATCATTGGTAGTAATGATAAGATGATCAAATCTGCCAAGAAGTTATTGAACTCAAGATTTGGCATGAAATATTTGGGCTTAGCCGATGTAATCCTAAGAATTAAAATTTATAGAACATCAGAAGGGCTAGTTCTAATTCAATCACATTATGTTGACAAAATACTTGAGAAATTCAATAAGGATGACTCTGCATTGGCTAGAACCCCGATAGATACAAGTTAACATCTATCAAAGAATCGAGGTGAGAGTATGTCTCAATTAGAATACTCTCGTGTCATTGGAAGTCTGATGTACTTAATGAGTTGTACAAGACCAGACATAGCATATGCAGTAAGCAAATTGAGAAGATTCACGAGTAATCCAGGAGTTGAACACTGGAAAGCAATTATAAGATTGCTAAGATACTTAAAGTCCACTCGTGATCATGGGCTGCACTCTACCAGATACCCTGCTGTTATTGAAGGATACAGTGATGCAAATTGGATATCTGATATGAAAGACTAAAAATCTACAAGTGGATTTGTATTCACTTTAGAAGGTGCAGCAATTGCGTGGAAATCTTCTAAACAAACTGTAATAGCTAGATCCACGATGGAATCTGAGTTTATAGCTCTTGACAAGTGTGCTGAAGAGGCTGAATGGCTGCGTCAATTCTTAGAAGATGTTCCAGGATGGGAAAAACTTGTGACGGCTATATGCATACATTGTGATAGCCAATCTGCGATTGGAAGTGCACAAAATAATATGTATAATGGTAAGTTTAGGCATACACGTCGTAGACATAAT
Organism: Primulina huaijiensis; assembly: GCF_012295235.1. Taxonomy (NCBI): domain Eukaryota; kingdom Viridiplantae; phylum Streptophyta; class Magnoliopsida; order Lamiales; family Gesneriaceae; genus Primulina; species Primulina huaijiensis. Next base: position 9,759,584 of record NC_133308.1, on the reverse strand, counting down.
ACCATTAGACAACTACTCTCAACTGGAGTTATCTCTATTGACTATGTAAAGTCAAAGGATAATATAGCGGATCCGCTGACCAATGGGTTAAACAGAGATTTAGTTGCGAAATCTTCAAAGGGAATTGATAGGATCGTAATAGTTAATATTTTTATTTTCATATTTCCCATTATTCTAACCTCCGATATGTTTAATTGATAAATTTTTATGTAATTTTATTGTAGGAGGAACTTTTACGGTCTTGGAGCAAAGTTGAGTTTAAAAGGTGATGTTTATCACATTTAAAGTTTCCAAGATAGAGTTTTGAAAGAGAATGGACAAACCAGAAGAGGTTCTGGAACAAGGCGTGGTCAAGAAGTGAAAAATCTGATTTTGTGAAGATTATGCAAGATTTGAAAGAATTAATTATGGTATCTGATTTAGTGGAAATTCTAGGAGTAAAACTATATAAGATAATATATATTATTTTATATTTTAAGATTTAGGGTTAATTAAAATTAGTGGGCCTTTTGAGCTTAAATAATTTAGACCCAAAAGCCTACCACCTCAATAAAAGAAGACGGTCGCAGAGAAGAATTCAATTGGAAGAACTCTCTCCAACAATTCCATCTCATCTCACGTACGAAAAAGAAGGCGCAGGACTCCCATTTTCTCCCAACAAAATAGTTTGCATTTCTTTATGTTTTTTTATTTAATTTTTATGGAGATTGTAGATCAAACTATGTTAGGCTAATTTTCTTAGTCTGATTCAAGGGATAGTCTACTATTTTAATTTTATCACTGTTAGATTTTTGCACTTTAATTTATTATTCTTGTTTGCCCAAGTATTCGTTGATTTATGATTTAATTACATAAATGTTATACGTCAATTAATCTGACAATTTAATTTAATGTATGATTTTCTAATGCTAACCATGAATTCAGTGATCCGTAATTGGCATGAACGATTGGTACGTGAGTAGCAATAGGTTAGATGTGTTGTGCTATCATAACATGTGTAATCTAAATAGATCGACGAAACTAGATCTTCCAATTGTAGCTATCTCGGTTGTTAGATTTTAAGATTAACTCTTTTCACGAAACTAAAATGCTATCTTTAATTAATATGGAACGCTATCGTGACCAGTTGATTATTGGTAAGTTTTGATTGGATGCTGGGTTTGGTAAATTAATTTAGGAAAACACAAGAATTTTAGCGGCTATCCCTACTATTCTAAGGTTAATTGCTTGGAATAACATGAATAAATGATTGGTTAACCGATGAACAATGAGATAATTAAATAGTAGAACCCCCTTGAATCAGTATTTTCTCATAATAAATTATTCACTTTATTCTCTTCGATTAATTTTCAATTCTAGATTCAGTATTTTTCTTTCTTGTTAATTTTAGTTTTGGTTATTTTATTTATTAATTATCAAAACAAATCCTCCTTTTTTATTTTTATTATCAAAAAAATAAATCTACTGTTCCCTGTGGATTCGACCATACTCACTATTACACTCGTTTTTATTTAAAAGGGTAGGAATTAATTTGGTGGTCAACGACAGCACACCAAATTTTGGCGCCGTTGCCGGGGAGCGGTGCAAGGTTAATTTCTTTTGAATTTTTTTTTATTTTTTATGCCTCGTTCTTCTAGTACAGGTGAACTCGAATACAATCCGAAAATCGAGAAGACAGCTAAGAGATTGAGAAAAGAAGCAAGATTAAGGCGTGAAAAGCAACCATCATCATCATTTCCTGATTTGAACGCATCATTGGACTCCAACGATACAGAAAAAGAATCTGACATTGATCTTGAGATTGAAAGAAGTGAAAGTGACCAAGAAGAAATGGCAGGACAAGCTCAAAGAACACTCATGGAGTTAGCTAATCCTAATGTTATTCAACAACCATTATGCATCCGATTCCCTACTACTGACTCTACTTTTGAATTAAAATCTGGCTTGATTCAATTATTGCCTACTTTTCGTGGTCTTGCAGGTGAAGATCCCCATAAACATCTCAAGGAGTTTCATATTGTTTGCACAACTATGAAACCGCAAGGGATCACAGAAGAACAAATTTCACTGCGAGCTTTTTCATTCTCTTTAGCCGACAAGGCTAAATATTGGCTCTACTACTTGCCTTCTGGATCCATAACAACTTGGGACAATATGAAACAACAATTTTTGGAGAAGTTCTTCCCAGCTTCACGAGCAGCAAATATTAGAAAAGACATTTGTGGGATTAGACAGCTGCATGAGGAAACTTTGTATGAGTATTGGGAGAGATTCAAGCAATTGTGTGCCAGTTGTCAACAACACCAGATTCCGAAACAGCTACTAGTTCAATATTTTTATGAGGGACTTTCGCTTTTGGATAGGAACATGATTGATGCTGCAAGTGGAGGTGCATTGGTAAAAAAAAAAGCCTCAAGAGGCACAAGCTCTAATCTCCAACATGACTGCCAATGCACAACAGTTTGGAACTAGGCAGGATATCCCCCCACGACAAGTTAATGAGGTAAGCACTAACCCTATCAATCAAAAGTTAGATTCTTTGATATCTCTTTTGGAAAAGTTGGTTGTAGGGCAGGTACAACAGGCCAAAGCTTGTGGCACATGTGCGATGGTTGGAAATTCGACGGACACGTGCCCTACATTATAGGAAGATCCAACGCAGCAGGTTAATGCAATCGGAGGATTTCCTGGACAACCTCAACACCGGTATGATCCGTATTCTAATAGCTACAATCCGGGATGGAAAGATCACCCAAATTTCAGCAACATGAATCAAGGAGGTCAACAAGGATATCCACGGCAAAATTTTCACAAGCATCCATCACCTGCGCAAGCCTCTAACTCAGGTATGTCCCTAGATGAAATTGTGAAGGCCTCAGCTAAGAACACTCAAAAATTTCAACAGGAAACGAGGGCTAGCATTCAGAATTTGAGCACTAAAGTGGGACAGGTTGGCGACCGCAATTTGCAAGTTGGAAGCACAAAATTCAGGTAGTCTACCTTCTCAGACAGTGGTGAAGCCAAGGGAGAATGTGAGTGCAATTACTTTGAGAAATTGTAAAGAATTGGATGTTCAAGAAATTGGGGTACAAGCATCAGCCAAGTAAAAGGAAGAAAATAAGATAAAAATTGAGGATAAAATAATTAATCAAGATGATGCTCCGAAAGGTAAGTTTTCTCCTCTATTTGAGTATAAACCTATTCCCCCATTCCCTCTTGCATTGAATAGAAAATGTGAAAGTATTAAGGAGTTGAATGACACTTTACGTAGAGGCGAGGTAAATATTCCTTCATTAGATACTATTAAACCAGTACCTCGTTGTGCAAAATTTTTAAAAGAATTGTGTACTACACAGAAAAGAAATAAGTTGAAGGGCTGTCAAAGAGAAAAGGTAGGAAAACATGTTTCTGCTGTTATTCAAAAAACTATTCCTATCAAATGTGATCCAGGTATGTTTTCTATCCCTTGTACTATTGGTGATACTAGACTTGAAAAGGCTATGTTTGATTTGGGTGCTTCTATCAATGTCATGCCTGATTCTATTTATAATTATTTGGAATTTGGACCTCTGACTGAAACCGGCATTGTGATTCATTTGGCTGATAGGTCCACTGCTTATCCTAGAGGTGTAATTGAAGATGTTCTTGTGAAAGTTGAAAATTTGGTTTTTCCTGCTGACTTTTATGTGCTTGACATGGAAAATGATGATTTAAACAATCAAATTTTGCTAGGAAGACCATTTTTGAAAACTTCAAAGTCTGTCATAAATGTTAATAGTGGTACACTTATTACGGAATTTGATGGTGAGATTGCTAAGTTTAATATTTATGATACCATGAAATATCCTCTTAGTGAAAGCACTATTAATATTCTTGATATCGCTAATCACTTGTCACAAGAAAATTCAAAATTTGTGGATAAGAATGATTTAGAGGAGATTATTGAAAGACATGTTGAAAATTCTAATACTAGATTTTCTCTCTCTGATTCGCAGATATCTAAAATTGAGTGAAGACTCCCTCCAGATCAACCCAAGCATGTACTCATGAAAAAAGGAGGAAATATTCAAGGGATAGAGATTTCCAAGAAATTCAAAGAAAACATGCACATGCTGAAATTTGCTATGAAAATACTAAAGCGGAATAAAGTGGACAAAGTGACCATATATGAACCATCATGAGCAACAAGAAAGAATAAATGTCGAGCATAACGACATTAAAAAATTGCGCTTTTGGGAGGCAACCCAAATTTTAGTTTTTGTTATTTTTTATTTTTTTCCAGTAGAGGTTTTTGCACAAGGCATGGCCACGCCTTGTTGAAAAACCTCTATTGCTGGTTTACAATTAGTTCTTGTTATTTTGTTCCAGTAGAGATTTTTGCACAAGGCGTGGCCACACCTTGTTGAAACACGTTTACTGATTTAAAAAAAATATTTAAAAATTTTGGTTACAACAGAGGTTTTCGCACAAGGCTTGGCCACGCCTTGTTGAAACACCTCTACTTATATTACAAAAAAAACAGTAGATGTCTTCTGACAAGGCATGATCACGCCTTGTGAGAAAACATCTTCTGATTTTGAAAAAAAAAAACATAATTTACGTTTGTTTTATCCAACCCTATTTGTTATCATCCTTTTCACATCTTCTCTCAGCAGCTTCCATCATCGATCCACTGTTTCTCCCACCACAGTAGTAGATGATGTTTCTTTACGATGCTCATCATTTTTCAGGGGAGTTCTCTAACTTTTCCTACTATTTTATCGTTTTAGTTGAGCATCTATTTCTTGTCATTGAGGACAATGCCAAGTTTAGGTGTTGGAGGTTTTGATTTGATTGTGAGAAGTTTGACTTGACTGTGGGACTTTTTGAATTTTTTTTTATTTGATTTTTAGTATTTTGATTTAATTTTTCTGCATTTTGGGTTTAAAAAAAATAGTGACGTTGTTAGTTCCAAGCACTTAGTTCATTTGTTATCTCTTTCTTCTGAATCCTGATTGCCTCCGATGCGAATAAAAAAAAATGATGATGTTTTCTTTGCGTGCAAATGTTTTTGCATTCTCACGTTTGCATTATGAATAAGTTGCTCTTGATGATAGTTAGAGAGGACAAGTGTGTGGGACTTAACACAATTGCTATATTTTTCTTTGGTGAGCTTTGAGCCTATGAGCAATCATGATATGATGCTCCATTTTCTTTGATTGTGTGTTGTCATTGCATTATTAATTTTTCTAGAATTTGCATTGTCATACATGTCTTTGTCAACACTTTGTGGTGGATTAGGTGCATAGACAAAATGATAAGGGCATTAGGTTCAAACCATTTTCTTTCGCATCATCTGAGCCATTCTTTGAGCCTACCCTAATTCATAAACCCCTAGTGAACCAAGTTTGAGCCTCGGCCTTTTTCTTTAAATAAAAATAACCACATTACAAGCCGTGATTAATCCTTTTTGTTGGTTATCCCCTTTTTTGAACCTTGAATTGGAGAATCATGTAAAATTTTTACAAATAGCATCACTCAATCCAAAATAGTGTGAATTGTTGGGATTCAGTCAATCTCGAATCCTTATAGTCACTGTCTACAAAAAATAAAAATAAAAAAAAAGAAGAGAAGTAGACGAAGTGAGAAAGAAAAAAAAAATGCACTTGATTGTTATAATGAGGTATAAGAGTTTTGGATACATTTTTATTTTTGTGAGAAAAGTTTGATATGGTTTCTCCAATTCCATAGCTAATTGTTTCCTTTTATCCTACCTTACCCCTAGCCACGTTACAATCCATTTATAGCCCTTTTTGTTTGTGTATTTTAATTCATTCATTTAGTGGAAGGATGTGATATATTTGCAAGCCTATGGCAAAAATTTTCAATGCATATGACATGAGAGTTTGTTGATATATATCCTAGACACTAATGAGCGGAATGAGCGAATCTTGTGAGGAGTTGTTAAATCCCAAGCATTTTAATTTCTACACATTATGATTGCAGTGATTGTTCATGATGTTATTTTGTGAGATGTTCTAAAATTAAAATGTCTAGTTGCATGAAAAATGTTTTGGATAAGTAGAGGAAGCGGAAGGAGGACGAAAAATTGAGATAATGAGTTGATCTATTTTATGCTTGAGGACAAGCATCGTTTAGGTGTGGGAGATTTTGATAGGCTCGTAATAGTTAGTAATTTTTATTTTCATATTTCCCATTATTCTAACTTCCGATATGTTTAATTGATACATTTTTATGTAATTTTATGGTATGAGGAACTTTTACGGTCTTGGAGCAAAGTTGAGTTAAAAAGGTGATGTTTATCACATTTAAAGTTTTCAAGATAGAGTTTTGAAAGAGAATGGCCAAACCAGAAGAGGTCATGGAACAAGGCGTGGCCACGCTTTGTGATTATGTTTCAGCTGCCTAAAATTCAAGAAGTGAAAAATCTGATTTTGTGAAGATTATGCAAGATTTGAAAGAATTAATTATGGTGTCTAATTTAGTGAAAATTCTAGAAGGGAAACTAGATAAGATAATATATATTATTTTATATTTTAAGATTTAGGGTTAATTAAGATTAGTGGGCCTTTTTAGCTTAAATAATTTAGACCCAAAAGCCTACCACCCCAATAAAAGAAGACGGCCGCAGATAAGAATTCAATTGGAAGAACTCTCTCCAACCATTCAATCTCATCTCACGTACGAAAAAGAAGGCGCAAGATTCCCATTTTCTCCCAACAAAATAGTTTGCATTTCTTTATGTTTTCTTATTTAATTTTTATGGATATTGTAGATCAAATTATGTTAGGCTAATTTTCTTAGTCTGATTCAAGGGATAGTCTACTATTTTAATTTTATCTCTGTTAGGTTTTTGCACTTTAATTTATTATTCTTGTTTGCCCAAGTATTCGTTGATTTATGATTTAATTACATGAATGTTATACGTCAATTAATCTGACAAGTTAATTTGATGTATGATTTTCTAATGCTAACCATGAATTCAGTGATCCGTAATTGTCACGAACGATTGGTACATGAGTAGCAATAGGTTAGATGTGTTGTGCTATCATAACATGTGTAATCTAAATAGATCGACAGAACTAGATCTTCCAATTGCAGCTATCTCGATTGTTAGATTTTAGGATTAACTGTTTTCACGAAACTAAAATGCTATCTTTAATTAATATGGAACGCTATCGTGCCCAGTTGATTATTGGTAAGTTTTGACTGGATGCTGGGTTTGGTCAATTAGTTTAGGAAAACACAAGAATTTTAGTGGTTATCCCTATTATTCTAAGGTTAATTGCTTGGAATAACATGAATAAATGATTTGTTAACCGATGAACAGTGAGATAATTAAATAGTAGAACCCCCTTGAATCAGTATTTTCTCATAATAAATTCTTCACTTTATTCTCTTCGATTAATTTTCAATTTTAGATTCAGTATTTTTCTTGCTTGTTAATTTTAGTTTTGGTTATTTTATTTAGTAATTATCAAAACGAATCCCCCCTTTTTATTTTTATTATCAAAAGAAATAAATCAACTGTTCCCTTTGGATTCGACCCTACTCACCATTACACTCGTTTTTATTTAAAATGGTAGGAATTAATTTGGTGGTCAACGACAGCACACCAGGAATGGGGCTCAAGCCTATAGAATAAATTGGTGCGAAGGAAAACCCAACCTACGCTGACTGGAGATCCCAAGAACTAGGTTCAATGGGACAACCTAATCGCACTAATTTAGAGATTCACTGTGGGGGTTATTCTAGCCCATTCATATTATGGAACAGTGAATGTTGAGGATAAGCTTACGGCTTTTAATGATTCTGATGAGAAGAATATAGAATCACCTATGTGAGAGAGAAGTGGGGCCGCTTCGACAAAATTGTAAGGCTCAATTCTAGACCCTCTCACAGAACTAGGTGTGTGTTCATGGCCAAAACAAACACAATCATGAGAACTGAATAGTATCAGGGAGAGTATTGTGTGAAGTATATCTTAATTTTTATAAAAGACAGAACAGCTCAAGGACATCATGTCTACTGGTCAGCTAGTAAAGCAAATATATTTCATAAGGGAAGGTTCAAAGGGTAACACCTACCTATCCTATGCAAGATTCAACTGTAGAAATTTGTCACCAAGATTTGTATCAATTTTCATTCATGTGCGGGATTGTTGGAAATTTCAAGTAATTTTAAAGATTGAATAAAGATTGTGTCTCATGAATGTGAGAGTGTTTTTTGGCTCTCCACATTCTTGCGTTAGTGTTGGCTCATTATTGTGGAAGTGTCTTTTGACTTTCCACATTCTTGAGTTAATTGAAGACTTTTGGCTCTTCATATTCTTGAGTTAATTAGAAGATTAATTGAGTTAATTAATCTTGCATGACTCTTGGTGTGCACTTTGGGGATTATAAATAGTGGGTGTTCATTTCCTCGTTCCATATGCATAAAAATGGTTTTTACACTCAAGATCTTTTTCAAGCATTCTCTTGCATTTCATATTGTTATATTTCCATTTGACCTCCGTTAAATCTCGGTGATAAAATGAAGGTATGTTTTTGGTTCGCTGGTGTAGTTACTTCGTGCTAAGTTGCTGCAAGGTTTTGTCGTTGTATCCTGGAAAACAGTTGTCCGTCGAGATCCTCGAAGCACCGTCGGAGGGGGCAAATTTGTTTTAAGGAAACTGTACTTTGTACATGACTCGGTTTGGTTTTGATTTCCTTTGCACGATATTCTTACTGTATACTTTCAATAGTATGCTCATTTTTGTTTGCTGTTTTTGATTGTCCACTACCGAGACCTCAATAAGGCATGCCCAAAGGATGAATTCCCTCTGCCGAACATGGATATACTTATTCATCGACAATGGTTGGAAAAATTTTCGTTTATAGATTGCTATATTGAGTATAATTACATAAAGATTGCTCCTGAAGATGCCGCTATGTCTGTTTCTTCACGAGATTGCTTTCGTTCTCTACTTTTATATTTTTGTTATTAGCAATTTGGCTAACAGTAATGTGATTATTTAACACAATTTTTTTGTTAATTTTGTTGAACTATTTTTATTATTATAAGAAGATATGGGCATGGAGCAGGATTAAATGTGTTAACCTCGACCGATATGGGTTAACATTAGTTGTACCTCCCATTGATCCAGATGTTATTATTCCAGTTTCTACATATGGTGCACGTTAATATTTAAAAATTATTGTGGTAATATCATATATATCTCTTATAAATTTTTTATATGCAATTGTTTTTGTTAAATTGTAGGTGAAAATTGGATATAGTTACACACATTCGTCAACAAATGTTGTAAGAATTATAAGAGATTCTCTAGATCGTATGAATAATAAAGATGTATTATTGAATTTTAATATTTAATAGTGATTAAACGAATATTATATTTTTTTTGATTAAATGAATTTTCAATTTGAACATTTTTATTTTTTACAGTTTAATTGGATCGTTTACCAGAAGAATGACATAGATGTAAAGAAGATTATATGTCATTTTATTTTGATTAAATGACTTTTGTAGTAACCGTTAGCTCCCTCAGAACTTATAGGATGTTTAAGCAATCTTTCTATTTTGGGATAGTGACATAAATGCATATCTTTATCGAAACTGGTGCAGGACATGGCTGACTTGTAGCGGTTCAAAACCATTGAATGTCAGGAGTCGGTCAGATAATGTCTTTCATTAAGTGAGCAATGAATGACTCTTAAATAAAGTGGTTTGAAGACTTTGAACAACCGTTTGAAAAACCTCTAACGGTTGAAACTTCATCAAGCTGTTTTGAAGCGTTCCTGTTATATAGAATAAATTGCGGCTATTTTCCTGAAACAGTTAGGAGCTGTTTGATTTTTTAAATCACCAAAACTTTGAGATAATAATAATTTCTTAACATGATATGTCACTATGATTGCTCAAAGATACATCACTGTTATCTTATTCATATGCTACCATCGATATAACAATACTTTCAAATTCGACTGGGATCCAGCAGATCAATTATTTTTTTCACGAAATTTAGTACACTTTTTCCCAATGTCCATCCCATACTTAGTATTTTCCCGAACATAACCATTTTTCAAGAAATTAGCTAAAGAGTTTTTTTTTTCACTAAGTTCAGTACACTTTTTCCCAATATCCCATACCTCAGTATCTTGCTGAACCTAACCATTTTTCGAGAAACCAGCTTTAGCTAGTTAGTCTCAGCTGAAGTATATTTTTCAAAAAAAGAAATCTCATAATTTTTGTAAGTGTTTATTCATTACATCTCTCTGTAAACACATTTTCTATCCAAAAAAATTTGTTTTCCGACTCCACGAGAGTCATAAGGTGTCAAGTTCAGTGTAGCTGTAAATTAGAGAGGAGTTTATGCATTGTAGTTGAGAATTCAGTCTCTCGATAATATCAGTTGATGTCCACTACAAGAAAATTGATCTATAGTGACGGGAAATTTCGTCAGTAAATGTCAAAAACCCGTCATAAATTAATTTTAATGACGGGAAATATCCTGTCATATACCTTAATTACTGTCCTCCTAGGTAAAAGTAATTAATGACGTAATGAGATCTCGTCATTATTGTTATAACATATTTAGTGATGAGATTATACCGTCACTAAAATGAATATAAATGATGAAAAATTTCGTCATTATACTACCATTTTCCTTTCATTAAATAATATTTTAATGACAACACATCTCCTCACTATATCATTATTTATCCGTCATTATAAGTTATTTTATTGATGAAATTTAATATAATTATTAGATATTAGTCCCTCACTAAAAATCGATTTAACTATGAAATTGCCTCTCATTAAATAATTAATTACCCTCAATAAAAAAATATTTTTCATTGTGATGAAATTTATAATAATTATTTGATATGAATTTGTCATTATATTAAAGATAGCATTAGTAATAAAATATGAAATATGGAACAATTAATTTTTTTGGACAAAATATTTTATATAAACAACTGCATCCATATCTATTCATATATTCAAAATTTACAGAATTACAATTTGTTCCAAAACATGAGTTCCATTTTGATGGATACTTGAAATATTTCCTAATATCTACTCCTTGGAGTACAAAAATATTTGAGGACCATAAATGGTGATCACTTATAGTTGCTTCAAAATATCATATACTAATTTCCTAATCAATGCTTGAATTCTTCTTCGAAGCACGACATCAGATTAAGGCAGCCTGTCATCTGTAAAACATAAATAGAAAAAATGGATTAAAATAAAGATGTAATTCAATCATAAAGTAAAAGTGAAAACTTTGTTGATGTCGAGTTTGTAAACAAAACATCCTGAAAACAATGTTATATTATGTCAAACACATGTAAAGTGAATTTTTAAATAATTAAAAAATAAAGTATATATATACATATCAACACAAAATCACAAATTCCACAAAAAAAACCTCATATCAAAGGTATTAATCTCATACAAAAAGCGAGGTGTTACAAGATCCAGTGGCTTAACCTATCCTTTGATTCCAACTCTTCACCACAGCAATCCTCAACTAAAAACCCACATAAAAGACAAAGAGAGATTGTCTCATAAGAAGTTGGATTCACTAAAATGGATCAAAATGACTACAAGAAAACAGAGAGATACACAAAGAGGCATTATATCGTGGGGAGAAACTTAAAAATCCATAACCCTTGATATTTTGAAATGTGTCATTGAATCACTAAGCCCCATAAGAATAAATATTAGTTGAATCACTTCCACTCGAAGAAAACATCTTTAATTTCCAGTCTGTGTGGGTGATAATAAAAACAAAGACAACTTGTTTGTGGGGGCAGAGCCTTAATCCTAAACAAATGCATCTTTTTTTTTTCAAGTAGAGAATCCAATATTAATTGAAAATGTTAAAAATACAAATTAGATACTAAATTAATTAAACTCCTGATTGTTCAATGTCCATAAATTAAAAATAAAAATAAAAATAAAAATTAGCGACTTTGGTTAAGAATCCCGTTTTGACTCTTTTCTACGTTATTAAAGAATCTCATTGTGACTCTCTCTCAAAATCAAGAATAATTTAATATTTTGAAATGTGTCATTGAATTCATTCTTTCTTAATAAATAGAGATCGATATTGAGTATCTTAAAAATTATCACTCTAAAATGTTTAAGCAAGTCTAATCGGTGGGGCTTCGAGTAAAGAGGAAATAAGGAAACCTAACCCCTAATCTTGTTGCTCCCAAAGCAAAAAATCTGGATTCACGGTATTTTCAACTCAAATGTGTTAATCTAATTTGGCATCTTTATCTAAAATTAGCTAAACGTGATATAATAGTGATTTTCTTTGACCATTAAAACAAGATAAACGAAGAAATAAGGTAAATATAAGATTGAGAATGAGCGCAAACCTCTCTTGGAGAAATGCGATGGCGGAGTTCAAATCGAGGTTTGATTGGAAAACAGAGACGAGAATGAGAGATAAGCTATGGATAATCCGCCTGGTACAACAGAGAGGAGATGAAAATAGAAGTCGGAGGGTTTACAGAGCTTGAAGGTGAGAAATATAATTGTATGTGAGGGTAAAAGATATTTTATTTTTTTAATAATGAAAAATAAAAATGCATTTGTTGGGGTATTTGGTGGGAAAATATGGCGCCTAAAATCTGTAGGCAATTATGAGGGGGAAAATATTTTTATTCATATAATGACGGGATTAGTTATCTATAGCTGTAAAATTAAGAATTCGTCACTAATAATTTAATTCTTTAAAAAAATTTTTTTTACCCTCATAAAAACTTCACAAATTATGTTTTTAGTGACCCATTTTTCATACCCTCATTAAATTTTTGTCATTATAAATCAATTTTCTTGTAGTGGTCCTATGAATTCGGTCAATTGAATATCTCGACATCTCCCTCTCTAAACACATTTCATATAATAAAAAAATTGTTTTCCGACTATTTGAGAGTCATAAGGTGTCAAATTTAGTGTAGTTGTAAATTAGATAAAAAGCTTGTGCATTGTAGTTAAGAATTCAGTCTCTTGATAATATGAATTCGGTCAATTGAATATCTCGATGAATATCTGGAAAATGAGATATGAAACTTTGGAACATACACACATATATAGTACTTATTGAAATAAATTAGGGCATCGACAGACCAATACCCTATATCCAATTAAGATATATAAGATAAAAAGATCGTATTACACGCTAACTGTAACTGAATGTTCTTGCATGCACTATTTGTTTTTATCTAGGAGGTCGTGACGCGATATCACTAGGCACTAATCAGATTCATTGAGTTAAACCGAAACGAGTTTGGCTAGTAATAATTAAAAGAATTTAACAAATTAATTGAGACAATTGGGCTGTCCACAAAATATTAAATGTGTTTGGTCTAAAAATTAAAAATAGTTGTTGATCCCAGTAGTATACATCTGAACTAATTGTTGTCTTGCCAGGGATTTCTGCGCACCCAGAATAGAATAATTATTAACCTAATGCTTCCCTTGTTAGGAAATAATCAATGACACTTTACTATCTGGTGACTGATTCAATTAGGGTCATACAAATACTGATTGTGATATACCCAACATGATAATTAAATTCAATGAGTTCAATTTAAGAAGTATAAATTTAATGTGTTTAAATTTATAAGCTTATAATATTGATTATTAGCTAATTCTAAGTTGATTGGAAATCGAGTAAAAATTTTAAATTAGGAAATTTTCTATTTTTGGAAATTCCGAAAATGAAAAAGTGGACATGGATACTGTAATAACGAGCTCGTCACGCTTGTTGTGAAAGTGAATTTGATTTACGGCTTGAAAGTTAAGAAATATTTTATATAACACTTTATTTTATGTTTTTTATAAAGCCTAATTAAATAAAAATATTCCCTATAATTTCTACTCAAATATAGTAAAATCTAAAAAATATTTTGAAATAATTTAAGTATTTTAAAATATTTATTTTGTTAAGATTAGACGAGATAAATGATCTCATCTCATCAAACAAAATTTCAAATTTATATAAATTAGTAAATTAGAGAAATGATATTATTATTATTATTATGATAAAATTGTTAATAATCTGAATAGTATGTCAATTTTCGTCCCTAATATGTTTACATATAAAAAAGATATCAAATCTAGTTACCAAAATAAAAAAAACTCTAAACTAGAAAATTCTCGCAATCGGCTCGCACTCGGGCGGAAATTTATGTCCGTTTGGGCGGAAAGTCTTCGGGAATTTTTTTTGAAACGTACTGTTCGCGATGTCCGCCCCGGCGGACTGTCTTCGAATTTTATTGAAAATTCGACACTATTTATCACTTGAATAATGTTCCTTTGGCACCCGAACTCACTCCCATGCATCACGAACCCTTCGGCACTTTGCTCTTTGCACGTAAGCCCTCCTTGATTGCTCATAAGCCCATGCAATGCTTCTTTGAACCTCTTCAGTCGTCCTCTCATGCTTGGTCCCTCCGGAAACTCTAAAGGGTCTCATGCCTTCCTCAGAGCTTGGCCTTCCATGATCGCATCAATAAAGGTAAGAGAAAGTCAAAATCGGGAATTTTGGATTCTAGGGGTAAAATAATCATTTTGCGTACCAGGTAGTACGAAAGGCTTGGTAGCGCCCCAAAGAATCATAATACAAGCTAAATGATATTTTAAAACGTTTATGATGAAAATATGAAATTTTATGATTTATTCTAAAGCTGTACGATTTTACATATTAAAATGTTATTTTACGAAATTGGAAAGGACACGATATTTTATGAATAAAAAGGAAAGAAAATTTTGAAGGATGTGAATTGATTGTGACAGATATGATATGATATTATATGATTGGGAATATCGTGAGGGAGAAGGCCTCAGAGGGAGCCTGTCTATGGGAGAAGACCCCAAAAGAAGCCCGCATGCAGGAAAAGGCCCTAGAGAGAGCCCATTTACATGAGAAGACCCCAGAGAGAGTTCGACGATCATATTTCTATTTACGGCGATGCCTAATGCCGTCCCCATGCGCAATGGTGAGCTAAGACTGATCAGTCGACCACATGATGCAGCTAGTCACTTTCAAGGATCAAACTTCACCCAAAAATGATATATGATGATGGAAAGATTTACGATTAAATGATTTATGATTTATTTATGCTTACAAAATTTACGCTAGCTATTTTATATAAAAGTATGATTTTTATGCATGTGTCTGTATATGTAATATTTGTTACTCATGGTTAGAACATGCCGAGTCATTAGACTCACTAGGTTTGAATGGTTGCAGGTGAGGATTAGATTGAGGTAGGCGCTGACGCTTGAGTGGATCGAGACCGACAGTACACTCCCGAGGGACACTTATTTTCCGCATTAGCTTGATAGTTAATGAAACGATCTCGATTGTTTTTTCTAATATTAAATCATAAATTCTAAATTACTAAATAAAATAATTTAACATAATCCTGAATCATAATAATTTAATAATTTAAATCTCAAGTTCATAAAATAAAATCCTAAAGCATCGACTAACCGAAAATTCCTAAATTGACCTTTGAAAAGAACAACTAACAATAAAAATAAAGCATAAAAATATCTCTAAATAAATCTTTAATTTAAATCTTTAAATCATAAATCTATCTAGCTAGTGCGGAAACATAAAGGCCCTCGGGTGTGTACTGCTGCACTCGATCGACTCAAATCGTCACCGCCTCCAAAAACATCAAATCCTGCATCATACAAACCTAGTTAGTCTAAAGACTCAGCATGCTCTAAACATAAATAGCAAATAATACATATACACTCACATGCATCTAAAAATCATATTTTTATTTAAAATAGCTTTTGAAAAAAAATAAACCATTAAAATCATTTAAAAATCATTTAAGCACAATTAAATCATAAATCGTAAAATCGTTTTAAAATAACTTTAAGCATAAATAAATCCTTTAAAAATCATTTAAAATAAGCTTTAAACATAAATAAATCATTTTAAAAATAGCTTTAATCATCATCATAAATCATATATCATAAAATCATTTTAATCAAAAGCTTTCAATCATATATCATTTTGGGTTACGTTTGATAATTGAAAGTGACTAGCTTTTATCATTTGGTCGACTGCATTCTTAGCTCCACATGGTCCATGGGGGTGGGCACTAGGCTCCACTATAGAAATACGAACGTCGGGGTCCCTCTGGGGCCTTTTCCCATAGACGGGGTCCCTCTGAGGCCTTGTTCCGTAAACGAGGTCCCTCTAAGGCCTTGGCCCGAATATGGGTTCCCTTTGGGGCCTTGGCCCTCATGTCATCTCCACAAAATCATATATCATAAATCATATCATTTGTCACAGTCAATTCACATCCCTCAAAATATTTTTTCTTTTCTTTTAAAATCATAAAATAACATAGCTTTCCAAAAATAACATTTTAAACAGTATAAATTGCACAACTTTATCATAAATCATAAAAATATATATTATCATCAAAATCATCATATAATATCATTTAACATGCGTTATGATCTTTCGGGACACTGCCAAGCGTTTTCGCATTTTCCTAAGTGTAAAAAGACCGTTTTGCCCCTGTACGTAAAAATTCTCGAATTTATCTTTTTCTCTCTTTTAATGACATTGGATTATTCAAAATGATTATTTAAGCTTAAATATAATTTTTTATAATTTATAAAGCTTAAAACTAGGTTTTTGGATTAATTCTTTAATTAGCGTTTCGTACGGCGATAAAATCACGGATAAATCCAAAACTCATTATTTTGATCCCAAATTTTAAACATAATATTTTTAGTATTTATTTTACCCTTCCAAGTCATGAGCCACACCCGTGGACCCATGGATTCAATTTTTGTTCTTTAATTTTCGAAATTGACACATATGAGGACACACCGAGCCATCTCCTAAAATACTCGAGCCACGCCCAAGCCACCTCAAGCCAAACCCAAGCCAACCCACCTAGGCACCATACTAACCAAGCCCAGCCCCTAAAACCAGCCTCTAAGTCAATCAAACTCTCCTGGAAAGAAGACCAATTTCTGCACGTGTGTGAGGGTGAGACTCCTTACATCTCTAGGACTCCTAACCTAACTAGAACTCTTCCAGCTGTTAAACCATCGACCCCTCTCGACCCTTACTGACCCTATACCATGCCCATCCTCGTCCCAGACCAGCCCTTACCCTGGAACCCACGCACGAAGCTCTGAACCAGAACAAGTCGCACGCGTTCCCTTGCTGGTTTCCATCGCGTTTCATGTTTCACTCGTGCCACCTACCAACCCAGCCGCTCCAGCCCGTGGCCCGACCCCTGCCCATCATCCTAGGACCCTAAAGGACTAGCCTGGCTCGCGCCCAGGCCAGCTGCGAGCCCCCTTTTCCCAGCCATACAGAACCTGCGCGTGAATGTGGGAGGAGTCCCACTTCGGGTGGACTCCTTCCCCAAGCCTAGAACTCGAACACTAGCAACCCTAGGACCCAACCCAGCCCTAGACCGAGACCACCCCTGACCCTAACCCAGCTTTGATCGAACCCCTAATCCCCAGGCCTAAGAACCGAACCCCTTTGAGCCACAATATGCACACAAAACTCAAAAATCATGGTTTCTTTTTTTTTTTTCTTTTTCAAAATAAATCCTATGGTTCCAGCTTTATTTCCTCAATTATATTGACATGTTTTGGCTATAATCATTCATATTTTATCATGTTTTGGCATCGTGTCCGTCGGATTCAAAAACGTTTTCAAAATAAGCGCGAAATCGTTAAAACTTTGAAAATATGTAACTTACCGTAAAATAATCGAACCCACATATTTTTCATGCATAAACAATTAAATCAAGCATATTATGATTTGTATGATGTTAAAAGAGTTTACGAAACGTGCCTTTGCGTTTATAACGCTCGATTATTCGATCTTGGGCGAGGATGCGACGTTGGACGACCGGACGACGAAAACTCCTAGCCTTTTCTCCTTCCCTTAATTTCGAAAATTTTATGTGTGTGGGAGTGAATTTTCGGCTGATTGAAGTGAATTGTGAGGTTATGAAAGCCTAGGAGTCCTATTTATAATTTAATTTGTAAGTTAAATGGGCTTTGGTTTTAGGCTTGCAACTTAAGGGTAATTGGGCCTATTTAAATTAATTAAATTGGGCCCAATAACAATTAATTAATTAAAACATAAAAGTTTATAAATTTGTTTCCCTAAAATAATATTTTTGATCTTTTAAAAGTTCTTGTTTGCCCAAAACTGGCTTCCCGGGAAAAATCGAGCTCGACTAGTAAAATAATTCGAACTCCAACATTTTTAGGAAAAATTAAATCATTTTTAATCATATTAAGAAGCCTTGCCATTATTTAAATAAAAATATATATTCTTGTCTCGGTTTCCCAGTCTCCTTTCCCCTATCTATTATCGAATATTCGGGTAAAATCCTTAATTTCATGAAAACATGTCACATAATCATTTAATCATTCAATCATACATTTAATCATATAATAAATATCATGCAAGCATTAAATTCAATTAAAATAAACAATTAAGCAATTAAAACAATTTTGCATGCATGTGGTTTACGTAGGTTGTTTTTTCGGACGTTACAGTTAAAGTTTTGAAATAAAGATTTTGAGAGTGATTTATTTAGATATTTTTATGTTTTATTTTGAAGTTAGTTTTGATCATGTCAAATGTTGACGTATGATTTTTATCAATTGACGATTTAAAGATTTTTATGCACTAGCTTGATATTTTAAATGTTAAATTAATTTATGGATTTTGGAAATGCTAAGTTATTTTACATGGCATGTTTCAAAAAAAAAATTTTAGTATGATTTTAAAGTTTAAAAGTAGTGGACATTTCAGCAACGACACGAGTGGCTATAAGTTTAGTACACTTTTTTCCAATATCCCATACCTTAGTATTTTCCCGAACATAACCATTTTTCAAGAAATCAGCCATGGAGTTTTTTTTACTAAGTCTAGTTCTTCCCAATATCTCATACCTCAGTATCTTGCTGAACCTAAACATTTTTCAAGAAACCAGCTTTAGTCTCAGTTGAAGTATACTTTTCAAGAAAGAAATCTCATAATTTTTGTAAGTGTTTATTCACCTTTCTCCCTAAACATATTCATATCCAAACAAATTTGTTTTCCGACTCCTTGAGAGTCATAAGGAGTCGAGTTAAGTGTAGCTATATATTAGATATGAGCTTATGTATTGTAGTTGGGAATTCAGTCTCTTGATAATACCAGTTGATATCCTATGAATTCGGTCAAATGAGTATCTCGACACCTCTCTCCCTAAACATATTTCATATCCTAAAAAACTTGTTTTCCGACTCCTTGAAAGTCATAAGGTGTCAAATTCAGTGTAGTGGTAAATTAGATATAAGCTTGTGCATTAATGTAGTTGAGAATTCAGTCTCTTCATAATATCAATATGAATTCGGTCAATTGAATAACTCGATGAATATCTGACAAATGAGATATGAAACTTCGGAACATACACATAGTTATTGAAATAAATTGGGGCCTCGACAGACCAATACCCTAGATCTAATTGGGATATATAAGATAAAAGGATTGTATTGTACGTTAACTGTAATTGAATGTTTTTGCATGCACTATTAGTTCTTATCTAGGAAGTCGTGACATGATGTTGCTAGGCACTAATCAGATTCATTGAGTTAAACCAAAACGAGTTCGGCTATTAATAATTAAAAGAATTTAACAAATTAATAGAGACAATTGGGTGTCCACAAAATATTAAATTTGTTTGGTCTAAAAATAAAAAAGAATTGTGATCCACCAGTATATATCTGAAATATTTTGGGTCATACAAATACTGATTGTGATCTACCTAACATGATAATTAAATTAAATGAGTCAAATTTAAGAAGTATAAATTTAATGTGTTTAAATTTTTAAGCTTATAATATTGATTGTTAGCTATTAATTCTAAGTTGACTCGAAATCAAGTAAAATTTTTAAATTAAAAAATTTTCTATTTTTGGAAATTCCGAAAATGAAAAAGTGGACATGGATACTGTAATAACGAGCTCGTCACGCTTGTTGTGAAAGTAAATTTGATTTACTGTTTGAAAGTTATGAGATATTTTATATTACACTTTATTGTATATTTTTGAAAAAGCCTAAATAAAAATATTTATTTATAAAGGCAAGTCTACCATTGGAGCAAGAGTGAGACAAGAAGATTAATGGTATGAATCAACGACCTAGTTCGTACGGTAACTTCTTTTCGTATATTTAATTTTATTATTTACATTTTTTATTTTATGAATCAAAGTCGATCGATCGTCTCCGGATCTATTGGATTAAACAATTTTTATTAGTCCAATGTCAAATAACACTGATAAACTCCGGTGCCTTACAGAAATATAAAAAATATATATTTTCCAAATTTTCATTCAAATCCTACTCCCTAATCTTTTTTTTCATTCTTTTTCTTTCTAATTCCTAAATCCCAAATTATTTTTCTTGCTTGATTTCATTTCATTTATTATTATTATTATTATTTTCCGATTTAGGTTTTTTATTCAAAATTCTGAAAGTGATATATATAGTAGGTAATATCTATTATTTTTATTTTTTATTTTAAGAACTTTTAAGCTAAATGATGATTTTTTTTATTAATGTTTTGTTTCGTAAAATTTAGTATGAAATCGATTATATTTTTGAATTTTTGTGTTTTATTAATTATGGTGTTTTGACTTAAAGTTAAGAGTTTACGCTAAGAATCATTAGTTTCTTTTTTTCTTTTAAATATTTATTGTGTTAAAGTAAGATTATGTTTTATTATAATTTTTTGAAATATATGTTAAGGATAGTATATATTGTACGATTAATTTGTGAATAAATATCGAACACTATACTTTTATTTTAATTTTTGATCATAAGTAATTTTGAAAATTGTACTTGAGTAAAAAAAATGAGTTGATACATTGTTGGGTTGACATTTTTATGGAGTGAAGGAATAAGGTAGAAGAAATCAAAAGAGGTTAGAGTCCAAAAAAAAAAAATCATATATTACACGACCACCGGAGAAAACTATCATATATCTAAGCAAGAACGGGAAATTGGTGTCCCCAATGGGTGTCTGAGTTGGTGGAGGAGATGAGTGTTTGATCAATGGTCATGTAGGTTTGCCTAGTACCGTTTACCTAATTAATATGATTTGCAAGCTAGCCCGAGTTTTACCTAGTACGTACTGAAGGATAGGGGGAAAATGGTTCTATATGGAGGTTAGCTTTTCCATATATTTCAAGGAATAAAATAACTGATCGAATGAATATGCACTTCGATATTTCACAATGCGTGTCATCAAAAGACCATCTTTATGGTAGTCGTCTTATGCTATAAGATGGTGTAGATTTATATATTTACGTAAGAGTTCGACATGCATGTTTCAAAAAAAGAGTTCTTCTACATGCATCCACCGGTTACTCTCCTGCCCTACAATGAATATGCTTCGTTAGGAGCTTGAGATGGCAATCAATCAAGGTTGTTATCCGTAACATCGCAAGCCATGCATGTTTTTATCAGATTGTTGTTGTTGTAAAGCTGCATACTGGTTGGATTATAAAACGATCGAGTCATGGCCTCCAGTACTTCTGCGTCTAGGGTTCCCTCATTTGAGCATGGAACTTGACCATTATTACCTAAGAAATCGATGTCGGAATCGTCTAACTTTGAAACTGAATAATGTAGTGAACGATATTACATACCTGGAACTGTTGAATTTGGAGATGGTCCAATAAAGGTGGATTCGAATCCCAATCGACTTCCATTTAAACTGAGGGAATGTTGTGGTGGATTTGTATCGAAAAAAGGGCATTCTTGGTCTGGGAATGGTAGCTGGTTTAAAGCAGAGAGTCGTTCATCACACTTCAAAAGTTGTTCGTAGTGTTTATCAAGGAGTCCGGGAGGGAATACCACCAAATGCCTCCTGCAAAAGAAGGGAAAGTGAAATAGAAATGATAATAATCTGTTCTCCAATTCTGATGACATTGATTATTTCGTTTTTTGAGAAATATAAATTCAGAAAACGTTGATAATAGTGTGAAATTAATTTACAGTTTTCTATATATTCGATTATGAGAAATTTGGATATTATAAAACCGAGCTGATAGGATGTGATAGATCCAACGACCATCATTGTCCCAAAAAATTCTTTCATGTGACATTGACCCAACGTGTTGATTAATTTTGAATAAACTATATATATAGATAAATAAATAAATATATATATATATGTATGTGTGTGTATATATATATATACATATATATAATGATATCTACGATACCTTGTGATGGTAGCTTGACCTCCAGTGAAATCAGACACCGGTGCCCAAGAGGTATGCATTCTGGGTCGAGGATTGGTCTCTCTAGAGAACGAAGGCGGTTTATTCAACTACAAGAACAAAAAACGTCAAGTTAATTCAATATTGTAAACATAAAACATATAGTAGAACCATATATGAAGTCTCTTCATGAATTTAAAGTATCACTCGATGGTTATGAATCTGATATATATGGTCATATAGTCAGACTAGGAAAAAGGCCGGTTAAACCTGGATTTCCAAAATCCCTGGTTGATCGGTCTCCGCCACGACGGCCCTAATGGCCATGATATCGGACCATTCTATTTCGATCTTACTTTTCAATATTCCTTCCAGAATCTCCCACACCATTCTACGCTTGGCATAGTAAAATTTGACAGTCAAATCACCTCCATTTGAACTGTGTTTCTGGAGACATGCATTTAAAGTATACATATCAGAGTAATAGGGAATCAAGATATATTTTTATTAACTTGAAATATATATAATTCAAGAAAGGGCTTGTATATGTGCACCTGCCAAGATCCGATTTTTAAGAGAACCACAGCCAAATTCGAAGCTTTAATTTTTTGTTGAGAAGACCCCGAGGCATCAAATCTTGTTTTACGCCTATTATTAAGGTATAAACCCTGGTTTTGATGATATGAAAAATATACTTGCTTCACTTCACACAACTTTTTATTCAACAAATCCAGAAAAGAATCTGATATCTCAAGTTTCAACCCAAGAAGGCTTGATTCTGTACATCCTCCGAAATCTCCATTCTGCAGAAATACAAGATTTTAATGTCATTAAACAACGATAAAGTCGAAAGAGAGACAAATTCGTGATTGTGATTACGTCAAGTCATGTTCGATCGTGTTTCACTTGATCGATCGAAGACGATACTGAATTGTATATTAGCTATTATAACTTGACATGTACACGAAATGGATACAGGCGAATCAAAAACTAAATTTTGTCATGTATATAGGGAACATAATTCATTTTTATTTTATACAAAAAACAAAAATGGCGTACCCCACCATTCTCCACAAAAATCGTATACAAGATCTGATACACCAAAACCCAAACAGAAATATCGCATGCAAATCATCGAACCACCCAGAATCTAACCCAACTTTTCGCTTATCCAAAGTTTTTTCATGCATGCGACACAAAACTGAAAAAACCGATGACCAAACAAAAACAAAGACGAGTTTTAGAAGAAAAGGGAAATGAAAAAAAAAAAGAAACCTGCAAATTTACAAACTCTGGTGAAACCCTAGCTCTCTTCGAAGCAGATGATACATCGAAACTCTGATCTAATCCATCTTCAAGAAGCTTACGTTTTCCAGATTCCGAACATCGATTCCTCTGGAAATCCTTGAAGAAAATCATGTTGTTTTCACTCATAATTTCGCACCAACGGGTACCTTTTCTTGTTGGAATTCGATTATTTTCACAATCTAATTTATCGTCTTCCAACTGGGAAAAAAGTTGCAAATTAAATATAGGCGCTCAGTCCCTTTGAATATTTGTTGTTGTTTTTTAGAGATAATAATATGTACAGAGAAGGGAGGCTTAAAAATAGGACCAAATTATATATAATAAATAAGTTAGTTCCCACTGGTCGCAATAATCGGGCTTTTAGCTTAAAAGATTCCAAACTTCTTCGGCGTGAATCTATAAGTTGGTTAGTGACGGCGCAAACAAATATGAGAATCTTTATAAAAACAAAATTGGGAAAATAAATCTTTTTGTCCACCTGATTCATAAAATATTTAAAATTTGATATTGGTATTCTAATTTTATTTATTTAATTTTTTTTAAATATATCATGTAATTAAGTAGATCAAAAAACACATGAACATACAAAATTTAAGAATAAACATACAAAATTTAAGAACTTTATCAAAAGTAACCATTAAAGACATTTAGGCATCTTTAAGTTTTTTTTTAAAAAAATATTTCATATTATTTAATATATAAAATTTAATATAAAAAATTAAATTTTAACTTAAAATTTTATATTAAAAAACTCACACTTAATCACGTTTTTTTACGCTTTATTCTATCCTTTTTCACGTTTAATGCAACTGAGATACTAAGAGTTTTCATTTAAATAGAATACTAATAAAAATATAATCCTAATAAAAACTAGGGTCCATAGGGGTTCAGTCATGGTCGGGCTCATAAGGGCTGGTCAAGTTGCTTGAAGGCTAAAATTTGCATGATATGGACTAGGGTTTTCGAAAATAGAAACACCAGAAACTTCCGTAGGTAGCTAGGCTGGTTCGAGGATTCTAATGGACTTAGTTTGGGTTGGAAAAGGTTTAGTTGTGTGTTATTAAGCTTTGCTCCAAGTTTGGTAAGTTTCGGGTCCATACGAGTCAAAACCGGGAGGTACATCTAAGCTTTAAAAACGATTTGGGAAATTAGTCGAGGGTCATAAATTTACGTCTAAGGAATATTTATGGGAGTGTTTTAAGCATATATGTTAAGTTTGGAATGATTTGGAACGTCGTTTCGAGGTCCAAGGATAAATACGAAAAGTTATGCTTCTAGGGGTAAAACGGTCATTTTACACCTGAAAAATGTTAGACGTCCTGGCAGTGTCCTGAATGCTGTAATATATGCTAAAATGTTTATTTTAAATGTTTATGAAATTATATGATGAAACGTTAATGCTAAAAGACATGTTGCATGCTTGGTTTAAAAGAAAAAAGATTTATATATGCTTGAATTTTTATAAGTGATGGAAATATGAAAAGTTAAAGGAGGTGAAGTGATTGTGACTAGTACGATGATACGATGATATGAATGGGGATATCGTGAGGGAAAAGGCCCAGAGGGAGCCTGTTTATTGGAGAAGGCCCCAAAGGGACCCCGACGATCGTATTTCCATCAAAATGCTATGATGATATGTAAGGCCAAGGCTCAGTTGACGCGTGAGAGTGTCGCTGATGTCCCCGTCGCCCAGTACTGTGGTTACACGTAGATAGATCCATCGACCTTCAGCTGATACGAAAGTCGCAATTAACGATCCGAATTCAATAAAAGGAAAACGTATACGTATGTGATGAAAAGGAAAATGATATGATGAAAGGAAAAATGTTTACGTTTATGCATGATCATGAAAAGCTATTTTAAGTAAAATTATTTTCGCTGTTGCATGTGGATGTATATGTATTACTTGTTATCATGGTTAAGGTTTGCTGAGTCAATAAACTCACTAGATGTGATCGATGCAGGTGAGCATGATATTGATGTTGTTGAGGGTCTTGATGGTTGATCTTGCTGGACTGAAGGTGAACACAACCTGAGGACCAGCGCTAGTTTTCCGCATTTATATTAAGTTTATGATGTAAGTTTACGTTAAACATTTAACGAATTTTATGATGCTTTTGGAGTGGTTTTTGAGAGGCTGTTAGGGTTAGTTTTATTTTGAAATATTGCTAAGTTAGGTTGTTAAAGTTTGACGATTTTATGTTTTGAATCTTTTCTTTTGAATTTTCAAATATATTTGGTGGTTTTTTTTTAATGGTGCAAGGTTATTTTAAATATATACANTTAAGAAAAACGAGTAGTGGATGTTTCACCATCAATACAAATTTCTACATAATATAAATTTAAAATGATTTAGAGCTCTTCTAAACCAGAGAACTACCAAATTTTGGGAAAATAAATTTTTTGGTCTATTATATAATTTGTTATATTTTGGTTTATTTTAGTCTATTATTTTATCAAAGTTTAGTGTTGTTTCAGTAACAAGCAATTTTCCATTATTTTGGTCCAACTGATGATTTAGTATCTAACACATCAATATTTTCTGATATTATATCCGTATTTCATAAAAATATAACTAAAATAAATAAATAAAGTTAGTATATACCAATTAAACCAAATTTTAAGTAGTTAATGAACCAGAACCTAAAACATGAACAAATATGTGGACAAAAAGATTTATTTTCCAAGATTTTTTTTCTGTAACCAACTTATGAATGATAGATTCACCCCGAAGAAGTTTGGATGCTTTTCAGATACAAGCCCGATTATTGCAGTCGAGCCATTGTTCAATTATATTAACCCCTTATTTGTAGTCAATATGTTGTTTCCCGCTAGAACCATCAAATCCAGGAAAAAATCTGGCTTTAATGTCACTTTTGGTGCAATGAAAAAGATGAACGAAACAATAAAACTCAATTTATTTGAGAAAAATTAATATGAAACATAAAATACTATTAATGTTGAATTCCTTTTTGAATGCAAATAACATGCTTATATAGGCATAGTTTGATACACGTGATAAAAGAGATATAGATAAATAATCCTCTTTATCCCACGTTTGGTATCATTTTAAAAAGCCCATGATAATATCATAGGTCCTTGATAAATAATTTTTTAGAAGGATAAAATGTCTCTTCTATTAGGTGTGATAATTTTAATTTAATGATAAAAAACACCACAAATGACTTAATTGTCCTCAATATATAAAAATCCTATATATGATCAAGTTCTAAATTAGTATCACTAGATGATAATTATATAAATGATTTTTATAAATCTCAATAAAATTATTAATATCATTCGATTAACCTTAAAAATTGATATTTGACTTGACTCACAAAATCAAGGGCTAAATTATCATATTATATAATATATAAAATTAGGTAAAAATAAATAAATCATGCAACACTGTCGGCGCATGAACAGATAACAAATATGAACTCAAGCAACAACTTTGAAATTATAAAATTTATTATGATAAGGTTAATTTTGTCATTACAATCTAATATATAAATTTAATCACTCTTATTAAAATCATACCAAACATTAAATATAATATCATACATCTTATTTATCCTTAACTTATCCTTATATTATATATCACATGTTTATCCTATCATGTGTACCAAACTATGCCTTAGAGTACTAATTATATTCCTAATCTAATTCTATGATAAGAATCCTAATATAGATAAAAATTCCTAGTCCTAATTACTTAGTTAGCTTGGTTTTTTAGAACAATGTTCATGAATAATCTTGTGAACCCAACGTAGGTAGAAAATAAATGAGAGTTTACTGCATAGGGTTTGCTCGGTGCGATTTATCCATTTAGCATAGTTTGCAGGTTACTATGTTAACCCAACGCATTGAAGGGTACGTAGCGGCGGTAGGTTCTCACATCATAATAAATAATTAAATAAATGAGAGAGTTACATAACAATTCATTACAATATTTTTTGATCCAAAATACCCTATTATAAATTAATAAATGATTCATCTCCAAAACTATTACTACTTTTTTTTTAAACATATTATGTTTAAAATTACTTACTACATTTTATTTTTTTGGCTAATAAATTTTTGATAAATGAAAGTACTCAAATATTTTTTAATTTTTAAAATTTATACTATATCAATGATACGCACATTCACGTACAAAATTTAATGTGCTATATATCAACGTAATATAATATACCGTTAATTTAATAAAAAAATGATTTGAAACTAAATATAATGAGTTTTATTATATTAATGAAAAAAATTAATTTTTTTGCAGGACAAGATTAATATTTTATTAGGATTATATGTTAACTAGTATTCTATTTAAATGAAAAATCTTAGTATTTCAATTGCATTAGGACTAGGAATTTTTTTCTATATTAGGACTTTTATCATAGTATTAGATCACGAATATAATTATTACTCTATACAAGCTTGTTATTTGTATTCAAAAAATGGAACTCAACAATAATAATTATTTTAGTTTCTTATTAATTTTTCTCAATTAAATCGAGTTTTATTGTTTCATTCATCATTTCGATTGCACCAAAAATGACATCAGAGTCAGATTTTTCCTAGATTCGATGACTGATGATGATACTAGTGAGAAACAACATATTGACTACAAACGAGGGGTCAAAATAGTTGAACAATGGCTCGATCGGATCGAACCACAACTCAATAATATGGAAGAATCACTTGGCAATCTCATGCAGATGATTGTAGAAGAGAGGGCCAATTCTTTGCTACTCCGGCTGGGTGGGTATAGTTACATCCCCATTTCAAATTTTTATACAAGTAGGTCACTACAAGGCTATTGAAATATCGCAGCGGCGTATCAACAGCGTGCGAACAATGCACGCTGTGAATAATGCACGAGTTGTACCATTAACGGCGTGCAAACACTGCATGCTGCTAATAACGCAAGAGTTACACCATTAACGGCGTGCACATTGAACACTGTTACTTGTATTTTCAACCGCGAGCTCATAGCGTGCTGTTAATAGTTTATAACAAATTCATAGCGTGCAGTGCGCGCTGTCAATGCTTGGATATCTTTTAACGGCGTGCATGTTGGATCTCGGTTTTCTTGTGCCCAAACGCAGCGGAAGTTTTAAAATTTTTTATTTTATTTTGACAATCAAAATAATTTTGGACACTCGTATGGTTTTTAATTAAACATACATTGGATGTTTAAAATTTTACCTTTGGTGATTAAATCACTTGGCTCCAACTAATCCGGTATTGACGGATCTAGATCTTGATGAATCCCTACGAACTTTCTTCAAGGACTCCTTTTTTCTAATCAGGTCTACGACTAGATGATTTGTTCCTCTTCTAATTCGCACTAGAAAAATTAGAAGAAGTTTTTACGTTGGAGATTGAAAACGAGAGACGACTCAAAGTTTTCCTTCAAAAGGAAGTGGCCGAATTTTCAAGCTTTGGGAGAGAGCTTTTTCGAAATTTGTGAAGGTGATGGCTAGGGTTATGGCTTGATTACACCTATTTATAATTAAGTCATAACCCAATATTCATAATTAACATTAATGGACCTGATTAATTATTTGAGCTAGTCCAACTAGTTTAATTAATTAATCAAGGTCCATTAAGAACATTAATTATTTAGTATGTTGGACTTGTACTCATACAAGTCCATTAAACATACTTCCCACTATATTTAATTTAATATTTAATAAACTCAACTTTTGAGCTTAATAAACTAAATACATTATAAATTCAACATTTGAATTTAATAGTATAAATTCAACTCCTTGAATTTATCACCTCCATAATTTAATATTTAATAAACTCCACTTTTGAATTTAATAAATTAAATTCTCAAATTTTTATAAATTCAACTCCTTGAATTTACTATACCATAATAAAAATTCAACATCTTGAATTTATTCTTTCAATGGGAACAAACAATCCAGTACTTGTGTGACATTCAATGGTTCAGGGATACAACTAGCCATGGGTTCACAACTCCTTGTGATTCAGGACATAATCCTTTATTCAGGCTTACTCTAACTTGCCCCATTCTATGTATCAAATCAAAATGTCAGAAATCATATTTCTGATCAATCCCATCGAACCATGGTAAGAGCGTCTAGTAGCATCGCCCCATGATACCCTAGGTATCACTGATAGTTCCTGCAAGAACCAGTCGATTATGATTAACGTACAGTACGGTCCCTTCATCGCATATATCTCGATCGAATCTGCAACCATTGGTTCATCGAGGGTTGTATAATAATTCGATAACTATGTGACACATATAAATAGTGGCATCGCATGTACTATTGGAGAACTCATTCTCCAACGTACATCTCATACTTTGGCCAGAGATTCTACGCACTATTATTACATCATATCACATAGGATATCCACACCCATGAGCGGTGAATCCCCGATTACAATGCACTGGCTCCTATATGTGTCATGACTGTACCCAACCTCGCCACCTGATGACTCTCCTGGAGCCGGTAAACGAGTCAAAGCACAACCCTAGCATATAGAGCCTCAGTGTTGTCCCGGGTCGTAAGGACTAATGATGTACAATCATAACCACGGACTAATCTTCTCGATGAATGATAACCACTTGGAAAGTCCGAGGGAGGGTTTTTCGGTATAATCATCATATGATTACCCATCTGCATGTTTGGATATCTCTATGTCCTCACCAAGAAACGTAGTATACAACATTACAGATGCTAGTCTCGAGCTCAAGTGACCTTTATCCCTGTTTTAGGCGGCTAAATCGACTAGGAACGAATTTAGAATATGCAGTGTTTACAAATGAGTTTCAACATCGAATTACGATTCATTTGTATTAAAGCATAATCAAGGACTTTATCTATGTTGCTTGTATGAGTATACATATAAAGTATAACGAAACCACTAAAAGTTAAATTATATTAAAATAAAGATTGTTTATTACAACCGAGTCAATAAAATCCCTAGCCAACAGTTGGCTTGCAGGGCATCTACTCTAACAGTGCAAATATACGCCGTTGATGTTCTTATCGACGACTTGCAGTGCGCGCTATCGATGCTTGTATCCACAACGTATAATGCGAGCTATAAATACAATTATTCGCAGCGTGCCGTGCGCGCTGTCGATTCTCGTATCCACGACGTGCGGTGCGATTATTCTATACACGACGTGCTGTGCACGCCGTTGACTCTTGTATCCTCGACGTGCGGTGCACGCTTTCAATACCCTTATTCGCAGCAAGCATGGCCCGATGTTAATAACTATAACTTTCAACAGATTTAAACTTTGTAGCATGCAATGCGCACTGCGGAAAGCCCATTTGCGCGCTGTGGAAATTCATTTTTGTTGTAGTGGTCTCTTGTGAGACAGTCTCACGAATCTTTATGTGTGAGACAGGTTAACTCTACCGATATTCACAATAAAAAGTAATACTCTTAGCATAAAAAGTAATAATTTTTCATAGATAACCCAAATAAGAGATCCGTCTCACACAAGTGTTTACCTTTTTATACGAGTCCTATTTTTTGCTTTATTATAATGTTTGATTTAACCATTAGAAACAAAAACAACCACATTTTTTCCCCTTTATATTATTATTGTTATTCACAATTTTGTGATTCTCTAACCATGATGATAAAAGCAAACATATAAGATTAGAAAATTTTATTTTTTTAACGATATCATTAAAGATTTGAAAATTCACCATTTTATATTTAAAAATTTATATTCGAGGGTAAAATGTTCACGTTGATATCTACAATTTTAACTTCTATTATTCCTATTTTATTTTATTTTATTTTTTAGTAAAATCCAAATTTTAGAATCAACAAATTTTAAATTAATTATTATTACAAATATTTATTTTACTCATTTGTAGATGATAATAAACTTATTCTAATCTAACCATTTGTAAATGCCACCATAAATGCAAAGAAACAATTGCTCATATTTAACTAAAAATTGCATAGTTTTATCTATTCACGGGGGTTAAAAATGGAGAATAAAAAAAATGACACGTGGATTAAAATTTTAATGTTAAGTACATATGTTAATTTTCTAATGGTTAAAATAACATTATAATAATGAAAAATTTGGGAACATGCAAAAAAAATGAAATGTGAGTATTTTTTTTTAAAAATCAGTATCTATTGCAAGAGTAACACAATTTTTGGATCAATTTGAGCAATACAAATTTTTTTTTATTTTTATTTTTATTTTTTTATGTGAGGCCTACTAATTCAAGAGCTCTACTCCCGTGGATAGGTGTCAACATTCCGTTAATTGGGTAAAAAATCGAACCGAGTCAACAAATTAATATAAACTAAATTTAACCAAATTTTTTGGAAGTTGGCTGAACCGAACTGGATCAAACCGATTTATCGTAACATCGAATTAATCGGATCGAATTCAAATCGATTATTTCGGTGG
This sequence comes from Primulina huaijiensis, assembly GCF_012295235.1. Lineage (NCBI taxonomy): Eukaryota > Viridiplantae > Streptophyta > Magnoliopsida > Lamiales > Gesneriaceae > Primulina > Primulina huaijiensis. The sequence goes on along the minus strand of NC_133308.1, from coordinate 9,727,546 downwards.
TAACCAAATTAACTATTTTTTTTTTAAAATTTATCTAACCCACATCAGAAAAATCCCATTACAACCGGAGTAGGTCTCTTGTGAGATGATCTCACGAATCTTTATTTGTGAGACGGGTCAACCCTACCGATATTCAGAATAAAAAGTAATACTCTTAGCATAAAAAATAATATTTTTTCATTGATTACTCAAATAAGATATCCGTGTCACAAAATACGACTCATAAAACCGTCCTACACAAGTTTTTCTTTCACGCATACTTGAAAATATATATTCCATTATACCAAACGTCGACTCTAATTCATTATATTTCAGTTGCTTTTTTTAAATTTAAAAAGTGAAGTAGACTTTTCCACCCTTTGAATTGCTTCGATGATAAGTACAAGTTCGAATTGATTTGTAGTTACGTAGTACAGGGGTTTTGTTGGGATCAATTCAGGAAGAAATTTATGGCGAAGATGACGATTGTTCAGAAGAAGAGGATTCAGTTCCTCCTCTTCGTTGTTGGCATCATTGCTCTCAGCATCGCAGGTAATCCAGTTGTTGCTTCCTTTTCTCTGTGTTTTCCACTTTCTTGTTTGTCGAATTGAGAATTTAAGAAACTTTTTTGAACCCTAATTGGATTCGGCTTATTTTATTTTGTGTTTTAGTATATCGATTTCAGGTGTAATCGATCGATCTGACAATGATTGAAGCTGTTTTGTTTGATTATGAGAATACTTGAACCATGCTTGTTGAATTGAATCTTAATAGTGATCACAGCCTAGTAGCATGTTGTGTTAATGCTATGTTTCGTACAAACGTTTTTGAAAAATCTCACCTTTTGAACTTAAAATTATGTACTGTGATAAAAAACTATATCTACTCAGAAAAGGGCTGACTGTTCTTTAAGATTCGCCAGTTTTTAAGTAATTCTGCTTATAGTTGCTGAATCGCGTTTCATGTATCGAGACTGTTAAATTAAACAGCCATGTGAATTCATCCCCAGAGAAGCAATTTGCTTACGTAATGAGTAGATTAGAAAACTAGTATTTTCAGATTTAGTAATTCGCAACACATGGGCTGATGATGTTCATTTTGATCATACGACATATTTTCAGCATAACAGAGTTGTGGGGATTTGATTTTTCATTTTAATGAATAAATGTAATAAGGTGATCTGAGAATGCATTCAAATCTGTGATTTTTTTGTTACACGCCTCATAATATTTGTATATTCTCCCGAAATCTACAAAACATCAAATTATATGTTATTAACCTTCTATCTTAGTCTATTCTCTAAGTTTTCAGGTTTCAAACAATTAACCAATTAATTGCGGCAAGCAAATCAAAAGCATTACAGCCAATTAATATAAATTACTTGGACAAATCAAAACATCAGATTTCAAATTATCAGTTGAGATATAGGCTGAACTTATACTAGCAAGTTAGTCAAATGAAATATCGAGATTTTATAATGTAAAAAGAAATGTAGTGTTTGACAATGTTTTCACCGTCTTCTCCATTGTTTTGTCTATTTCTACTCCCCAAGCCATAGTTTTTTAATTGGCTAAGATGTGTAACCCTTAACGTCTGATGAGTGGAAATATGGAAGCGATTATATGATTCCAAATGGTGCCTTAACATACATAAGTAAAGTTCCTTCTGTACCTAAATACGCCGCAGGTCCACTGGAAATATGAAATAAATATCTCATCATGTGCTAATGCAGGTCCTTTGGACTTTCTTTATTCGTATTTTTCTACAGGTCCACTGGAAATGTAAAATAAATAGTCTTCAGGTGCCGTTACATAAAGTCCTTTGGACTTTTTCTTTATTCTTCTGTTTCTACATGCTGGTTCACGTACTTCCATGTTTGGGTGAGTATTGTACTGGATTTTATCTTAAAAATTCTTCACATTTTTTAAAGATGTCCACACTTTTAACATGGCTGGTCTCTCGATGATCAATACCTATTAAACCTGCAAACAACAACCAAAACAAGTAAAATGTGGTAAAAATTAACAAAAGACTTAATTAAGTTGCTAGTGCAAAGCTGACTATCATTGACCCCACGTATCCATCATCAAACTAATTCATCTTACTGTACTGTGGTAAATCAAATTAGGTCCCCATTTCTTAACAGGGATTTAGGAGTGCTTTCCATTGAAGACACCAAACAACATGCATTAATTTGTCCCGTGGATATAATACGACATATTTATTCCGTTCGTCTCTAGTCCGCTTTGAGACATATCCCCTTTTTCCATTATATTCTACCATGCATTCCGAGTTCCAATAGCTCCATTCTTATGTTCTCTTGCCGGTATCTTCTGTTGCCCCACCATTGACAGATTCATGATGTGCTTGAGAACATGCTCCATTCCCAATATGGTGTAAAAAACTTACCGTTGATAAATTTTTTATTCTTGATGGAAATTACTTTTCCTTAAAGTTTGAGTTTGCACGAAGAGGCCCAGCAATATTTTTTATACTTTATTTGCCTCGTCACGTTTATGCTGGACATTGGGAGTGTTAGAACCATAAGTTTCTTTCAATATACAACCATATTCAACTAAACAAAGAAGAAATGAAGCTTCAATTTAATATCATAAACTTTAAATATAGTTCCCAGTGGAGATCCTCTGTACAAAGAGATTTCACTCTCTTTTCCCTAGCCTATTATAGTACTCAAACTCGAGAAAAGAAAATAACTGAATGCCTAACTGTTCTCCCATCCTTCACGTTTTATATCTCTTTCCCCATGGGCTTTTCCCAAACCCTCTAGAATAAACGTATCTATTAATGGGCTTCTATCCAATTTTTCCCTTCTAAGCCCAATTCCCGGGTCCGTAACAGGGAGCATATGTCCAGACTTATTATGCATTTGGTCGGTTATTGGGTAACCAAGGCCTAGAAACAACCACCTGAAAGGATGAGACCAATTCATTGAAAATATCAGGTAGATCGTACTCCCAAGAATCTTGAACTTGTGATCTCCGGATTCTAATACCATGATAAAAAAAACTACTAGTCTACCACTCCCAAAAGTTCAAGATTATAGAATGTCGTGAAACCATAGTTTTTATATTTTTAACAGTATCATATAGGATACAATATCTTGAATGATGGGTTAATCTGGTTCACCAGCAGATGGCACTCTAGTTTCTGTCTGTCATTGGCACTAATCCTGAACATAAACAGTAGCATCGTATTTCTAAAAAAAACAACAGTAGCATTTTGGGTTACCTCGACAATCTTGGGATTTATGTAGTTGATAATTAACTACACAATATTTTTAAGTATTGTCTTAATCGTATGTCATGCAATTCTGGAAGCTCCAGAGGATCTAAGAATGTTATTGATACTAAAAAAATTGTATTATACTCTCTTCTTCGTTGTTTGAAAATAACATTTTTCACTACCAAAAACATTGGGTCCAGCTACGACCAGAAACGTTGTTAAAACCATCAAAAATATGGTTTTTGCGATGTTTCCGGTAAGCGTTGCAATTTTTACCGTCACTGACTCCAGCAATGGCTAAAACCGTTGCTGAATCAGCGACGGTAATAAACAGCCGTTGAATATGGCTAACCGTTGAATATTAGCCATTGCTGGAGTCGATGACGGTAACAAACAGCCGTTGCAATATTCACAACAGTCTTCTTTGAAAAAGCCATTGCTAACCCTTGCTAAAAATTGCAATGGTTTGCTACAAATCGTCGCTAAACCGGTCTAGTTCAATCGGAAAAGGAAAGACATTTACAACTGTTTAACAAAACCGTGACTACCATAGTCAAAACTCAAAACGTCGTTGTTAAAGCAACGTTTCTGATAAATCGTTGCTAAATATTGCAACGGTTTATCATAAACATCATAAAAACCAGAACGATGCCAATAGAATTGGATCAGTTTTGTGACGGTTTTCGGCAATTCGTTGCTATTTTTAACGATTAATATCTTATAATGCTGGATATTATTTTTTATAATGTTATATATTGTTATGTAATTGTATTTGTTTAGTAAATTATAATATATATTTGTTGTAAATTATTTTTAAATAATAAATATTTAACATACAACAGGTAAAGCATAAACATATTTAAAAATACAATATCTGAAAACAGTAGCAAAACTTTACAAAGCAATCGTGCCGCAAATGTTGGATCTGCGTTAATCTGTAAAAAACATGAAAAGATGTGTTATTCTGTACAAAGATCACTTAAAAAATGTAAAAAAGGAAAAAAAAGGCTTCTACCGGAGCACCGAGGCGAAAATTGCTAAGGAAAATGGCGGGTTCTGCAACGGTTTTGTTGTAATACTGTTTGGCCCAATTAGCTGCGGTTAACTGTCGCTAAATATTGCAACAGTTTTACTAAACCATCTAAGTTTAACCGTTGCTAAATTGGGCCACACGGTTAAAAAAAAACTGCGCAGATAGGTTGTTTTTTTTTTTGAGTGTCCTTGGTTTGTTAATGTCGATAAAAAAAGGGATTGTTTGCTATTTTCTTGATTTGAATAAACTTGGAAGTTACCATAAATCAAAATATCTGATTTTATGGTCCTGAAATCAACCCTAGATTGCTATCTAGTTTCCTATGTATTTGTACATGGTATAATCCTTTAATCGATAAGAAAAATTCAGTTTCTTGTCTCTCTATTTTTCTTCTCTCTTTTTACTGCAGTTATCTTTATGTACCTTTTGTAGGATTTAGCATTACAATATTTTGTTTATTTTATTTATGAAGCTGAAAAGTGTAGACAATTGGTTGGTGAAGAGGCTGCATCCAAAAGTGGAAAATTTACGGTCTTGGATTGTTTTGATGGTAGCTCTGGATCCCTTTCATGTTTGGTAAAAGAAGGTGTAAAACTCTATTTCTACAGCATTAGGGTTGTTCATGTAGAGAGCAGAAGGAACCAAGCAATCGAGACTGCCTTGGCTGATGCACTTAACCAAGGCATGACTTCTACAGACGCAGCCAAAGTAGCCCAGAAAGAAGGAGCAAAGGCAGCAAAACTAGCAACACGGAAAGCAAAACGCATTATTGGTCCTATCATTTCTTCAGGATGGGATTTTTTTGAAGCTATTTACTTTGGGGGAACTGTAACAGAAGGGTTTCTTCGGGGAACGGGTACATTGGCCGGAACCTATTCAATCGGTTTTGTTGGAGAGCAAAGATTTGGGAGATTCGGTTATTTGGTTGGAAGTCATTTGGGAAGTTGGATTGGAGGAAGGATTGGGCTGATGGTGTACGATGTGGTCAACGGAGTTCACTTCATGCTGGAGTCTATCAGATCGGTAGAAACTCAAGTTTACGATGATTCATCAATTGATAAAATTATTGAACGTAACGAATTTGAAACTTCAGAAGCAGTTGAAGATTCCTATGTAGATGGACAGAGATGGAGCGCTTCTGATGAGTCTAACAATTATGAGACTCCAGCTGCTGATGCGAGCTTCAGTGTCAATGAAGAATTATAATCACAGTTTAAACAATATTATTGATTACTTTTTTCTTTTCCTATTTCTTTTTGGTTTAATAGTATTATATGGATGGAAATATATGTATTCTTTTCCCATCATTTTATGAGAACCAGATAATACTCTATTTTTAGTAATCTTATTCACGGTGTTGTTCAGTTCAGATTCTCGGAAGGACGTCCATGTTGGTTCTTGTATTTGATTGAGCAAGATGCTGTCGAGGACACCGAACTTTATGCAGAGAGGAAATGAAATATATTTAGTTCTAGTTTGAGCTTGGTAACTAAGGAAATTATTAAATTTACAAGAGGAAATGAACGATATTATTGATGAAGCTCGAGCATCGTCATGAGAGCCAGTAATGGTTGAGTTCATGTTAGTATAAGGGTGATGTTCTAATGCAAAATCTAAAGATCCAAATTGATGTAGTCATGTGGGCTTTATAAAAGTATATGACTTTACGCAACCAAATTAAAATTGGATTATTTAACGTAACGTCGAGGGTGTAACCTTTATGCTAGCATCTCATTATCGATTCAGAATGAAACTATAATAAAGTCCTAAAATACCCAAATCAAATACACTTGAAATCCTTAAAAATGTCTCAATTAGTCGTGTGTCACATAGATTTTTCTGAGAAGAATCATCGTATTGAGCTAAAAACACCCACAAGAAGGTTTAGTAGAAACATGAGTAACCTTTATGATTATGAATACAATGACGTCTCAATCAGCGATGAAAATGGATCGGGTTTTCGCGACCCGTCTGAATTTAAAATCATATCCAAAATTCACGAGTTTTACTTAAAGGGTAAAAAAGTTAATAAATTGCTTAAACTTTACTTAACCACTTTTAAGTTGGAGTATCGCAATCATGCGTACTTCCTTTGGCGATGAAATTTTACTCGATTACTCTACAATAACAAGATTCTTAGTACATGCAGTTTCACACTAAAGTCAGACGACATCAAGGAGGAGTTAACAATCAAGAAATTGATCCATACGAGCAACACTGGCTTGTTAAGGAACTCTATCTATATAGACACATTGCAAATTCATTTTCAAGAATTGTATTATTCGACGATGTCGTGTGAATTTGGCTGAGATTGATTGATGCAACGACAGACTTGTGCGTGAGCATGCCACGGGTTCAAATTTCTTAGCCAAATTGATGAACAAAGGATGAAAGGGATGCCCAGTTTGGATATTGATGGTGTTGAGATGATAGATTTTATATAAAAGTCTAATGGGAAAAGACTGGTGAGCTATGGTGATACATCAATCAATGTTGAAACCTTTGGTGGCCACCCAAAAATGGAATACGACCTCATAATGCATTTCTCTAATAAATGCATCACTCCAAGGGAAATTTCATTTCAGAAAACGACTATATTTTGCTATTCTGGGCTCGTATTTTCTTCTGGTAAAATATTTCGAAAAATATCTAAGTCGTTTGATTAAGGGGTTTCTTGATGGTGCCATCCTATAGATTTTAGTGAAGAGTAATTGTAAGTGTATTATACAATATTTCAAGTGGCAGGAATTGGAAAATCAATAATTTACATCCTCATAAAGCCAAATCTGTTGCATTTCATCCATCTTGTTGGTGATGTGCCGGAAGGCCTTCACTTGTGGATTTTAAATCCTCTCGTTAACATCATCTTTTAAAAACCAACAAAATGCTTCTGAAAAAATATATATAGATATTCTCCATCCATACTGTTTGCGACTAGGGAAAACCTTGTGTGAGACGGTCTCACGAGTCGTATTTTGTGAGAGAGATCTCTTATTTGGGTCATCCATGAAAAATTATTACTTTTTATGTTAAGATTATTACTTTTTTATTGTGAATATCGATAGGGTTGACCCGTCTCACAGATAAAGATTCGTGAGACAGTCACACAAGAGACCTACTCTTGCAACTAATATTATTTCGGTACTAACGTATTAGAGTAGATCGTCTGATTAACGGTTTTCCAAATAATTGGTGAAGCTCGAGATGAAATTGTTGAAAATTAATATTTATTTGTATTGAAAATTATAATGTTTAATGTTGAAAATTAGGTAAAATTAGGTGTTGAATATTGAAAATTAGTGTGTGATGATGTATGTAATGATGAAATTATTTTTGGATTGTTTTCCAAAGAAATCTTATAAATAGGTTTTCATTTGTAAAGATTTGATACAATTGAGTTGAGAGAAAAATATTATAAAGTGTGTAGTGTGATAATTTTGAGAGTTTGAGATTTTTACTTTTTACTGTAAATTTTTACTTTTTCATAACACGTTATCAGCACGAAGCTCTAAAAGTCCTCCTTATTTTTCCAAGCTCCAAAACAGAAGAAAAAGATAACAAAAGTAATAATATTTATTTTACTGTTATTTATTTATTGTGTATATATTTAATATATAATATAATGTTATTATATAATAAAGATTAGAAATAATAAAAATAAATTTTTTCAAAAACTTGTTATAAATCCTGGGAGGATGTTAAGACAACATCCCACACTCCCGGTAAGTGATACGACAAGTATAAAAATTTATAAAGGTTTTAAACAAAATAACTTATGACACCTCATTATAATAATGTGATATGATATACATAATTATTTAAACATGACTAATATTATATACACCATATTATTACCATAAAATTATACAAATACATACATTTATTTTCTTATACACCAACGGTCATAAACGGTAACAAAACGGCTAGTTTTTGCCCAATAAATATGATCTCACAAACACATTCAATCACTCCAACTTTCTATTCTTCTCTAAAAATTATTCTTCATCAAATTTTCGAAGAAAAAAGAAGATGACTTTCTCAAGGTTATTTTTAATTATTTTGGTTATAATACTCACGAATCTTGTATTTATCGGAGAATATCCTCCTCGTGTGTTTTCTTTATTTTTACGAATGCTTGTATTTGTTGTTTATCCATTACTTTGTATTGCAATATTCATTAACTAATAAAATGCATCATAATTTTTTTAGTACCACCATGTCAAACTTGGCAAAACTCGAATTTGTTGCACTCGACATTACGTGAAAAAATTATATGCCATGGACTCTCGATGTAGAAATGCATCTTGAGTCATTGGGTCTAAGCGAGACTATTAAAAAAAATGGTATATCTTCATCACAAGAAAAAGAAAAAGCTATAATATTTTTGCGTCGACATCTTGATGAAGGTTTGAAATGTGAATATCTCATCGAAAAAGATCCCATGGCTCTATGGAAAGGATTAAAAGAAAGATTTGAACATATAAGGAAAGTTATACTTCCAACCACTCGTGATAAATGTAATATGTTGAGATTCCAAGATTTTAAGAAAGTAAGTGATTACAATTCGGCGATGTATCGAATAATCTCGCAATTAAAATTTTGTGGACATGAGGTTACAGAATCAGAAATGCTTGAAAAAACATTTTCCACATTTCGCGCATCAAATATAACTCTACAGCAACAATATAGAGTGCGTGGATTTGAGAGATATTCTGAACTTATCGCCTGTCTTCTTGTGGCGGAAAAGAACAACGAGCTATTAATGAGAAATCGTCAGTCCCGACCCACTGGATCAACAGCATTTCCAGAAATAAATGTTGTAAGTAAAAATGAATTTAAACCTGGAAACCAAAATCAAATTCAAAGACAAGGTTTTGGTCGAGATCGTGGTCGTGGTCGTGGTCGTGGACGCGGACGCGGCCGTGGTTTTGAAAATAATAGAGATAGTTACTCCTATAACTCATCTCAAAAGGGCGTCACGAACCACCTACTGAAAAGGCATCATGAGAATATGAGTGTTAATGAGAATCACTCAAAAAGATTTGAAAGTTCTTGTTTTAGATGTGGTACTCCAGGACATTGGTCCCGTATTTGTCGAGCCCCTGAGCACCTTTGTAAACTTTTTAAAGAATCAATAAAGGGGAAAGAAAAGGAGACCAACTTCACTGAACACAGTGAACCTTTGAGTGATTCAACTCATTTTGATGCTGGAGATTTTCTGATTGATTTTTCAGACAATGATCAATTTGCTGGTGGAATAAATATGTAAAATATTTTATTTTCATGTATTTGTATGATAATGTTTTATCATGTGTATTGCATTGTATTTTATTGTCAGTAATTTTATTTCATTTCATATTTTTTTTGAAGTTCAAATATGGAAAACGCTATGAACGAAGCTGAAGTTTGCATACCTGATAGTGGTAAAACGCACACTATCCTCCGAGATAAAAGATATTTCTTGGAACTAAAACCAACAAAAACAATGGTGAATACAATATCAGGTCCTGTAGACTTGATTAAAGGTTGTGGTAAAGCACAATTTTTGTTACCTAATGGTACAAAATTTTTGATCAATGATGCTTTGTATTCACCACAATCGAAAAGAAATTTGTTGAGTTTTAATGATATATATTCCCATGGGTATGATACTCAAACAATAAATGAAGGGAATGAGAAATATATGTGTCTTACCACATACAAATCAGGAAAGAAATATGTGATTGAAAAACTACCAATGCTCCCTACTGGATTGCATTATACACATATACGTCCCATTGAATCAAACATGGTAATTGATAATTCTTCAATATTAACCAATTGGCATGATCGATTAGGACATCCTGGTTCAACAATGATGCGAAGAATTATAGAAAATACACATGGTCATCCATTGAAAGACCAAAGATCTTTCAGAAATAATAAGTTTCAATGTAAAGCATGTTCTCTTGGAAAACTTATGATAAAACCATTACCAGCCAAAATCCAAACTGAATCACCAATGTTTCTTGAACGTATTCAGGGTGATATTTGTGGACCAATCCATCCACCATGTGGACCATTCAGATACTTTATGGTATTGATTGATGCCTCCAGAAGATGGTCACATGTATGTTTATTGTCAACTCGAAATGTTGCATTTGCAAGATCACTTGCTCAAATAATAAAATTGAGGAATCAATTTTCCAATTATACAATCAAGAAAATTAAACTTGATAATGCTGGTGAATTTACTTATCAGACTTTCAATGATTATTGTAGGTCTATGGGAATCATTGTTGAGCATCCTGTTGCTCATGTACATACACAGAATGGATTGGCTGAATCATTGATTAAACGTCTGCAAATGATTGCTAGACCAATGATTATGAAAACAAAGCTCCCTATTTCTATATGGGGACATGCAATTTTACATGCTGCTGCCTTAATTTGCATCAGACCAAGTGCATATCATAAATACTCCCCATTGCAGCTTGCGTTTGGTAAAGAACCAGACATTTCTCATCTGAGAATTTTTGGATGTATGGTGTATGTGCCTATTGCACCACCGCAACGAAAGAAAATGGGACCTCAAAGAAAGATTGGAATTTATATCGGTTATGATAGTCCATCAATCATTCGATATCTTGAACCTCAGACAGGCGACGTGTTCACAGCACGTTTTGCTGATTGTCATTTTAATGAGGAAATCTTCCCAATGTTAGGGGGAGACAAGAAACATACCGAAAAAGAAATTACATGGTATGTATCATCATTGTTACATCTGGATCCAAGAACAAAACAATGTGAAAAAGATGTACAGCAAATTGTGCACTTGCAAAGAATAGCAAATCAAATACCAGATGCATTTGCAGACACAAAAGGGGTAACTAAATCATATATACATGCTGCAAATGCCCCTGCTCGAATTGAAATTCCGAAGAAACAAATTGAAGATAGTCATGATGTCATTAAACGCCTGAAGCGTGGAAGGCCAGTTGGTTCCAAGGATAAAAATCCTCGAAAAAGAAAATTCATAGAGAAACACAATGATCACAAAATAGAAAATGCTGTTCCTGAAGAAACACATGATGATCACAAAATAGAGAATGTTGTTCCTGAAGAAACACATGATGATGAAAATGTTCTGTTAGAACCACAAACTGACGAGACTCATGAAATCTCTATCAATTATATTAATACTGGAAAAATATGGAACCGAAAAGATATAGAAGAAATTGATGATATATTTTCTTATAATGTGGCAATCGACATCATAAATCATAATGAAGATCATGAACCAAAATCTTTTGGTGAATGTAAAAATCGGCAGGATTGGATAAAATGGAAAGATGCCATCCAGGTTGAATTGGATTCGCTAAATAAACGTAATGTTTTTGGACCTATAGTCCTTACAGCTGAAGGTGCAAAACCTGTTGGATACAAGTGAGTTTTTATTCGAAAGCGAAATGAGAAAAATGAAATAGTAAGATAGAAAGCTCGACTTGTTGCACAAGGTTTTTCTCAAAGGCCTGGAATTGATTATGAAGAAACGTATTCTCCCGTGATGGATGCAATTACGTTTTGGTATTTGATTAGCCTGGCGGTATCTGAAAATTTAGAAATTCGTCTTATGGATGTTGTTACAGCTTACTTATATGGATCACTTGATAGTAATATATATATGAAAATCCCTGAAAGATTTAAGATGCCTGAATCACAAAGTTCAAAACCCAGAGAATGTTATTCTGTGAAATTACAAAAATAATTATATGGGTTAAAGCAATCTGGCCGAATGTGGTATAATCGGCTACGTGATCACTTGATGAAAAAGGGATATGTAAATAATTCAATATGCCTTTGTGTTTTCATTAAGAAAACAACATCCAGATGCGTAATTATTGTTGTATATGTTGATGATTTAAACATCATTGGAACAAATAAGGAAATTCAAGAAGTTATTTCATACTTGAAGGAAAAATTTGAAATGAAGGATCTTTGAAAAATCAAGTATTGTCTGGGTTTACAAATATAACAAAAAGAATGTGGAATATTTGTTCACAAGACAAATTATACAGAAAAGATCCTTAAACTTTTTACTATGGATAAATCAAATCCTTTAAGTACTCAAATGGTTGCTAGATCATTAAACATAGAAAATGATCGATTCCGTCCATGTGAAGATGATGAAGATATTTTTGGTCCAGAAGTACCATATTTAAGTGCTATCGGTGCCCTTATATATCTTACAAATTGTACAAGGCCTTATATATCTTTTGTCGTAAATTTATTGGCAAGATTTAACACATATCCAACAAAGAGACACTGGAACGAAATTAAACATATATTCCGTTATCTATGAGGAACGACAGACATGGGACTTTTGTATTCAAAAGATGCTAATCTAAGTATAATTGGTTATGCCGATGCTGGATACTTATCTGATTCACACAAGGCACGTTCCCAAACTGGATATGTATTTACTCGCGGAGGCACTGCGACTTCTTGGCGTTCACAGAAACAAACGCTCGTAACAACTTCATCAAATCATGCCGAGATTATCGCACTACATGAAGTAAGCCGTGAATGTGTGTGGTTAAAATCAATGACCCAACATATCCAAATCTCATGCGTATTATCATTCGACGAGAAGCCTGTAATACTATATGAAGATAATGCTGCATGTGTTGCTCAAATGAAAGAAGGATACATAAAAAGCGATAGAACTAAACATATTCCTCCTAAGTTCTTCGCATTCACCTAGGAGCTTGAGAAGAATAAATATATTGATGTTCGTCACATTCAATCAAGTAAAAACTCATCAGATCTCTTCACAAAGGCACTTCCTTCGACAATATTCAGAAAACACATATATAATATTGGGATGCGCAATCTACGAAATCTGTGAATAAGTGTTCGTGTCAATATGAGGGGGAGTTTACGTAACTGCACTCTTTTTCTCATACTATGGTTTTTATCCCAATGAGTTTTTCCTAGTAAGGTTTTTAACGAGGCAGTATAAAAACATGTAATGAAGACAATCATTATGATCATCATCACAAGGGAGAGTGTTGAAAATTAATATTTATTTGTGTTGAAAATTATAATGTTGAATGTTGAAAATTAGGTGTTGAATGTTGAAAATTAGTGTGTGATGATGTATGTAATGATGAAATTATTTTTGGATTGTTTTCCAAAGAAATCCTATAAATAAGTCTCCATTTGTAAAGATTTGATACAATTGAGTTGAGAGAAAAATATTATAAAGTGTGTAGTGTGATAATTTTGAGAGTTTGAGTTTTTTACTTTTTACCTAAAATTTTTCTTTTTTCACAACAGAAATTACGATTATTTCCTAATTTAATTTATGTCAAAACCAAAATTATTAGGTAAGTTAGTCATTTTGTATGACCTCCTATGTTTTTTTTAACCATGAGATGTTTTCTTATTTACCAAAATAAATGTTACTTTGTGTCATTTGGTGTTTTTTAATTTACAAAAATGTCACTCGTCTTTGTAAAATAATAAAGTTGATGTGACGTTTTGATGACTATTTATTTACGAAAACGCTACTTTTTTTGCATTTTTTAATCTCATTATTCATTTTTTTTTTGTTTTTGTTTAAAAAAACAAACTGTACTAGTAGCACACAAAACATGTACCGGAGTACAAGTATATATAATTATACAAGTTGTAAAAGTTTCCAATTTTGATTTCTCCATTAATGTGCAAGATTATGCATGTAACGTTCGGAACCGAAAGAATAAATTTACAAGTTGATGGATTTTTGGCATATCATTAGGAAAAAACATAACTATTTCACCCCAAAATTATGATTCTCCTTAAAAAAAAAAAATACGATTCTCCCAAAATATTGGACTAGAGAGATATTTTTTTTAAAATGAAATAGCACATCATTTACTTGAGTTTGGATAATCCGTAACTGGTAACTCAATGAGAGTGATAAAATAATTATATAGAGAACGTGTGAAGTGTTACGTTAGCAATCCTGATGAAAAATGAAAAATTATTAAAAATTAAAATATACAAGACAATGATCCAATTTTAATGATGTAGAAAATCAAAATTACAATGACAAACATATATGCATGCTTAGTCTACGAGAGTTGTACAAAATTGATGTCTCGCCAGCAAGCTCCATGACCTAGTTGGGACAATAGGAGCAATCGATGATCAAATAAAAAATGTAAAATTTTATCTTTACTTTTCAAAAATATATGATATATTATGTTTCTTTTATTTGTTGAACACAAAGGAAAATAAGATTTGATACGGCTCCAGTCAAAGATAAAAGAATAAAGCGCTAAAAGATGAGGAAAGATAATACAAGATCACATAAGATTTATAGTGGTTCACTCTCGATGTGAGAGCTTCGTCCACTTAGCATAGTTGCAAATTATCACCATAATGAAACCAAGAAAACAAAAAGAATTTTTATAAAAAAATGTCTCTTATAATTATTTTTTTGTCAATATATGTCTCTCTTTGTATATAAATAGTTAACACAATTATGACTACCAATACATATAAATAGTACTAAGGTTACATCAATATATGTAAAATAGCTAAAATACCCTTAAATTAATAATTAAGATCCACATATATTCACAATGGGAAAATTAGGAAAAAGGGACTGTATTGTGTTTTTTTTTGAAAAAAAGGATTCATGGTTAAAATTACCTTTATGTCCCTACGTTTTAAGTTTAAATTCTTTAAACACACCTTTTTCGCTAATTATCCCCGATTAAACATCCATAGCTCTTTTCGAAAAAAATTTCAAAATCTCCTACCGTTCCCGTAAAACCCTCGAAAAACACTTCCCTCAAGGCGACGCTTACTCAATCGAAGGAATGTCAAACAAAAATGTGGTAAGATTCGCGTTTATTTCGATTTGTTGCTTCTTTATTTTTGTCCATTTTTGTGATTTATGTATGCTGTGTGCGTGTGAATGGCCGTTTCTTTTTTTACGTTGATGGTCGACGATGAGAGGTCTACCATAACGTATGGTCGACCGGTCGACCTCACATGGTCGACCATCAAAGTGAAAAACCAATAGATTATGGTCGATCACCTTATTTGTATGGTCGACCAATATTTCCGTGTATTTTCCTAACTGTACTAAATTTTTTTTTTGTGTCACAGGTTTATTTGCCGAGGAAACTTGGCAGAGATGCAATTTTTCAATGCAAATTGACAATTCAATCGAGATACAAAGAGGTTTCTGAGAAGTTTCATCGCTATTTGAACAACGACGAGAGAACCCATTTTTTCGAGCAGTCGGCTTTTGGTAATTTGGTTAGGTATTATAGAGATTTTAACATTTCCAGTCAAATTATATGGTATTTAATGAGTAATCAGATTGTTGATAGTAGTAGTAATGATTTGTGGATGGTGGTGCGCAAAAGGCCGGTTAGATTTTCTTTGTTAGAATATTGTTTGATAACGGGTCTCGATTGCGCTATAGAGCCCGAAAATTTATCAGATAGAGATGTATTTGGCACCACACACTTTCCCGGTAAGTCTGAGATTGCTTTGAGTGATTTGGAGGGAAATATTATTGTCGAAGAGCATAATGAGACTGGTATAGATGTGGAGAAGATAAAGATGGCTAGTCTATACTTTTGTTGTGCCGTATTTGGTGAGGCGACGAGGAAAAAGACGATGAAGATCGACCCTAAATTCTTGAGGCTTGTAGATGATTTGGATAGGTTCAACCATTATCCCTGGGGTAGAGTAGCCTATCGGGATGCTGTCCGATGTTTGAAGAAGGACCTTTTAGGGCGATATAATTACCTCACCGAGGCACAAGGTCGGAAAGAAGTTGACGGCAGCTTCCTTGTCGGCGGTTTTGTTCTACCTCTGCAGGTATATTATTTTTTGAATGTTAAAGTGGATTTGATATCTTTATTTCTACTAGTAACATTGTTTGAAATTTATGTTACAGATCCTTATTTATGAATGTTATCCGAGCGTGGCACAAAAGGTAGCAAGGAGAAGAGATGTGGAAGGTTTGATGTTGCCCAGGATGTTTCAGTGGGTGACTAACACATGGTCGTCAAACCGTGCCCCAACTTGCGCTGATATCGCTGCAGCCTTTGGTGGTTCTCCTATAGATGTAAGTAATATGAATTGATTTGACATAATAACTGTGGACATTAATTTTTTATTAATATGATATGTTATTAATTATATGTAGGATTGTCTTGGATTTTTGACTCCTACTTCTGAGGAGCTAGTTTCACCTTATTACACGACCGGGATTTTTGTTGTTTCTGCACCCGATGCTGTCATCACTCGGGTGCTCGAGCTCTGGAGGCAAGGTGAAACAGTCATATGTAGCGAGCACCCTTTGGAGTCTCCCTTAGTCCAGCACACGCCTTCTGCACATTCAAGTCCTGTTTTTTCCGGCAACTTTTATGGAGATATGAGTAGAGCAGTCCAGCACAAGCTTTCTGCAAATGCATCTCAGGACGTTTCCGGCACCCGTTCTGGTGATCTCAATAGATCCAGCTCTAGCACTAGTTCTCCTATGCGTACGGGTCCTAGAGTCCACTTTGGACTCAATCTTTCCCACCACCCATCACCGTTGGAGCATCGTTTCGAGAGGCGGTTGACTGCCTTGGCGGATTTCGTTGCGTCTATGCATGTTAAGATGTCAGCAGAATTTATTGAGACCAGGGCGTCTATCCGGAATATAAATATGGCTTTAGATGACTTGAAATCGAGTTTCAATCTTGGTCTCGATGAGTTGAGATCGAGTTTGACTGAACAGATCAGAGCTGGTTTTGCTGAGATGAGCTCTAACATGCTAGCGCATCAGGACAAAGATTATAGCATAGCCTATAGCAGAGGGCGGAAGAGAAAATCATCCGAGGCCGATTTTGGTGAGTTAATTATATTAATTATATTTATTTTTATGTGATAGAATTGTCATTATTATTTTAATTTGTTTAATTTACGTTGTTAGGTGTGGATGATAATCTGGCTAGGGAAATTGGCAGTAGTAGCCAAACACAAAATATATTTGAGCCTAACCTTCCAGTCATTACAGAGGAGTTCTCAGAAGGTGAGTTAATGCACTTTTTTGATTTTATATTTATGTATAGTTTATTTAACAATAAAATTTTTTTTAGATATTCAAGCGACTCCGGATGCGCGTAATCCAGTTGGCGAGGTGACCACGTCGAGAGGTTATTACACTGCACCTTGTCTATTCATATTTGCATTGAAGTTGTTATTATTTTAATTTGTTTAATGTACGCTGTTAGGTGTGGATGATAATCTGGCTACCCAACAGATATTCGAGCCTATCCTTCCAAGCATTACAGAGGAGTCCTTAGAAGGTAAGGTAAGACACTTTTTTGATTTTATATTTATGTATAGTATATTAAACAATATATTTTTTTGTTTTCAGATATTCAAGTGACTCCCGATGCGCGTATGTTAGGTCGCGAGGCGACCATGTCGAGAGGTTATTACACTACACCTTGTCTATTCATATTTTCATTAAAGTTGTTTTAATTGATCAATTTACGTAGTGAGGCCACTTGCGGAGACCGTGACACTGAAGGTAAACACATCGCTGGTGCGAGTTAGGGCATCGATGCTCGACCATTCGCCAAGTATGGTTCGAGGTTTTTATGCCAAATATGAGAAGTCGTACTACGGGCCCATGGCGATCGCAAACTCGCGTGTCACTTTCTCTGTAAGCATTTACAATGCTTTTAAATTTGTAGAGAACTTATTTTAAAACATTGAAAAACTTTTGTTTTGTTGTATTCAGCACTTCGGTGAAGCTCTCCGTGGATTGCTTGAGATGCAGATCCGACATCCTGAAGTGATGTCGCCAGATGTGTCATTGATGGACATAGATTTCTACAGTTCGATGTCAATATTGGCCGAAGATAGAGATAATGTTATCAACACAGATTTGGTGGGGAAAGTGAAAAGCAGTGATCCAAAATGGCCTTGTATCTCTTGGGAGAAGGCACGAAGAATTCTAATCCCTGTCTACAGAGATAGGCGCTGGTTTTTGCTAAAACTCGTTACAAGGGTGAATAAGTGCATTATATATGACTTGCAGCGAAGGCACGATCCCAACTTCAAAGATCTGAATGAGGAAATAGAGCCTATACTTATAAACGCTGCTCGTCTGCTATCCATTGTCGGGAACAACCCACACCCCGAGAAGCCATGGAATATAAAGCTTCATTATGAATACAGTGCCAAGATTATACAGTAAGTTGTCAACTTTCTAATTTAAATATAATAAGTTCATTATATTTTATGATTTTATAAAGTAAATAATAACTTTTTATTTTATTTTCATTTTTCTCAGCGAAGATTCTGGAGCATTTGTATTAGCCGTTGCTGGATACTCTTTGTCTACGAAGAGTGCGCAATTAGTACTAACTTTGGATGAAAAATTAGTATTTGAGTTTAGATATTTTTTAGCTTATAATATGTTCCTTAATTATTGGTCATTGTTGTGATGTATAGGACAATTTTATGCAATTACTGGACACACATTGCTTGTTATTTGTTTGTTTTGTTATGTAATTCCATAGTATTTTTTTGTTCGACCACTCTAGTTTTTTGGTCGACCACTGTGTTTTGTGGTCTACCACTCTACTTTTTTCGTCGACCACTGTGTTTTTTGGTCGACCTCCATGACACATGACACTGTGCTTTTTGGTCGACCATACAAATATGGTCGACCACTCTCTTTTTTGGTCGACCAATAGTGGTCGACCATACAACTATGGTCGACCAAGTCTGTGCTTTTTGGTCGACCGAAAAACATTTTGGTCGACCACAGTTCTTTAGGTTTAGGGTTTAGGGTTTATAATTTACAGGTGTCACGATCTCAAATTTATGTTATATTTTATAATTTACATATGAATCAATCTCAAAATGATGTTACATTTCAAAAAATATGAATCGTAAAATCACAATTATGTTATATTATATAATTTACAGGTGTCACGATCTCAAAATTATGTTATATGTTATAATTTACATATGAATCAATCTCAAAATGATATTACATTTCAAAAAAATATGAATCGTAAAATCACAATTATGTTATATGATATAATTTACAGGTGTCACGATCTCAAAATTATGTTATATGTTATAATTTAAATATGAATCAATCTCAAAATGATGTTACATTTCAACAAAAATATGAATCGTAAAATCACAATTATGTTATATGATATAATTTACAGGTGTCACGATCTCAAAATTATGTTATATGTTATAATTTACATATGAATCAATATCAAAATGATGTTATATTTCAAAAAACATGAAATCTAAAATCACAATTATGTTATATGATATAATTTACAGGTGTCACGATCTCAAAATTATGTTATATGTTATAATTTACATATGAATCAATCTCAAAATGATGTTACATTTCAAAAAATATGAATCGTAAAATCACAATTATGTTATATGATATAATTTACAGGTGTCACGATCTCAAAATTATGTTATATGTTATAATTTACATATGAATCAATCTCAAAACGATGTTATATTTCAAAAAATATGAAATGTAAAATCACAATTATGTTATATGATATAATTTACAGGTGTCACGATCTCAAAATTATGTTATATGTTATAATTTACATATGAATCAATCTCAAAATGATGTTACATTTCAAAAAATATGAATCGTGAAATAATTTACATATGAATCAGGCTAATAGTCGACCATCAGGCTAATGGTCGACCATAAATGTAATGGTCGACCAAAAATAAAACATTGGTAGACCATCAATCCAATGGTCGACCATTCGGGCTAATGGTCGACCAAAAATAAAACTTTGGTCAACCAAAAATAAAACTTTGGTCGACCCTCAGGCTAATGGTCGACCATCCAGCAGAATATGATTCTATCTTTTGCTGAATTCGCCGATGGAAGGAATTCTGTTTTGTTTTCTTCTACCAACTCTCTTCTCTACCAAAAGAGGCAACACCAATGGAAAATTAATGTTGCGTGGCCATTCATTTTCTTCCGGAACAAGGTAAACAGTCTCTGAGTAAGCCATGCACCATGACATCGTAGAATAGTACTCTGAACACAGATCATATATATCAATCTTCGCTAACCAACTGGCTGCAATGGCATGAGCACATGGAATTATATCAATATCAAATACTCGACATGTGCATCTTTTTGATTCCAGGTCCACTATGGCCAAATGTCCACGGCCCCTAACATCAAACTCCAGACAACCTAATTCAAAAACTTGCATTCCCTGGGCATCAGTGAATCGGCTACGCAGAATCCCCTCGATGGAAGGGGTCAGATTAGTGTTACTTGCAATTGATGCGTGGCGATATCGGGCAAACCAACATGAGGCCAGTTTCTGCAAAGAATCTAAAAGTGCAATGATTGGCAGCTTCCTTTCTTCAAGTAATCTAGCATTGATCGACTCAACCCCGTTTGTCGTCATAATATTGTAATGGGTCTTTGGACAATATGCTCGACTCCATCAATCAAGTAAATCTCTCTTGTCCAAAATTTGCGCTGCCTCAGGATATCTATTCCTAAATTCATTGTATGCATTATCAAATTCGAAAGGCTTATAAATTTTTGCAATGTGCAAAAACATTTCGGTTGCACCCTTCATTTTGCATCTAGTTTTCAGGTTTTGGGATAAATGCCACGTACAATGACCATGATGCGCATTTCTATGTACAGTAGAAACCACATTTATGATTCCTTGATGCCTGTCTGAAATTATCACCAATTCATCCTCGTCTAGTACTACTTCTAACAACTTCGTCAAAAACCAACTCCACGAAGAAGTACACTCGACATCTACGATTCCCCACGCCAAAGGATATTGGTGATAATTTTCATCTTGTGCCGATGCTACCAGTAAAACACCATTATACTTGCCCTTCAACCACGTACCATCAATTGATATAACTTTCCGCATAATTCGATATCCTCTGACCATGCACCAAAGGCAAGAAACATATACTCGAATCGAATTTTCTCGTCGACAAAAATGTCTGTTATGCTTACTCGATTCATCTGCTCAACCATGTGCAAATAACAAGTCAATAAAGCAAAACTCTTCATAGGATCACCTTTCAACATATTGTCTGCTAGTTCTTTCCCTTTCCAAGCCTTGTAGTATGATATATCAGCATTCATACTATTGCGCATCATCGCCATCACCGCTTTTGGTACGACGACCTTGGAAATTATCCACCAACATATCACGAACAATAGCAGAACTCGCTCCATGGATTCTTTTTCGTCTCCCAGTTAAACCACATGTGTGTGTATTGCAATAGGTCCGAACAGAAAATGCATGTGAATCATTCCTAATCTTTGAGGTCCAGATTCTCCACTTACAATCAGACACTACACATTTTACGTCGTACACTTTTTGGCTACTTTTAACCGTCTCAAATTCAAAGCAAGCTTCCAAACTTATTCTAATTATCTCTTTTTTCACTGCTTCTCGGTTTGGAAATTCTTGACCAACAAACCAGTTTGAACCATTAGTGAATGAAAATGTGTCATTATCAATATTCACATCCGCAACCAAATTTGCGTCAACACTTGCAACAAGATTTGCCTCGACATCGTTTGCGTCATTACGAGCTTCATCATATAACTCGTCTGTGTTACTACGATCCACATGCATGGCATCCACGTTATGTGCTTCGTCAAAAAAGTCAGTGCTGTTATTACCATCCACAGAAACAATATTCAAGTGAAAATAATCATCAAAATGTCTCTGTTCGATAAAATTGCAATTGCTTTCGTGCACATTATCAAAAACATCAACAGAAGCAGCACGTTCAATTTCAACTTGAAGCACTGGCCTATTTCTCGGACAACCAAGATAAAAATATGCTTTCAAATCATGGTCATTCTCTATGTAAATCGGTTGAATGTTTCACGGCAAATCTAGAAGATAACTCATCCTCAAGATGGCACTATCTTCTAATTTTCCAGCTCTATATAGTTCACTTTTTAAATTTTCAAAATCACAAATATCATCGTCCACTGGAATAGCAACAAACTTTGCATTGGGTCCTGGCTTCCATTTATATACCAGCTCCTCGTTTTCCCATTTCCCATCGAAATGAACAACAATAAATGTTGGCAAATCTACAAAATTCACCAAAACATATGATAATTAGTCAACAAAACATATAATAATTAGAATGGGAAAAATTTATTAAATTATAAATGTAAAAAAAGATCACACTATGTCCACCCGCAATTTGTTCGGTCGACCAACAAGAATTCTTCTTGGTCGACCAAGAATGGTCTTCTTGGTCGACCAAACTCAATTCTTGGTCGAAAAGAAGGAATTCTTATTGGTCGACCAAGTTGAGGAAAATAAATTCTTCTTCAACGACAGATTTAATTTTCGACGAGGTTAATTTTGGTAGATGGCTAGACGAAGAAAACAATGAATGGGGTTCAATGGAAATGGAGAAAACTTACCGTGTTTTTTCTTCAAAAGGAGTCGGCTTGGTCTTCAAATACAGAAGAATCGGGCAATAGATGTAGATCTAGATCTGAAGAATGAGGTACAACAGATTGTCAACTTCTCTTTAATGTAATGCGGCAGCCGTTGATGTGGTAGATGAGGTTTTTACATTTGGACAGCTGGTAACTCAAATTTCTCGGGAATGAAGAGGAAGAACTGGGTCGACTGAGAAGAAAGAGAAAAAACGACAAGAAAACGATTAATTTATTAAGTTTACAGTTCAATTAAGGTTTAATATAATAATTAAGAGTCAAATCCTTCTTTTTTTAAAAAAAATGTCAGAGTCCTTCTTTTTTAAATCTTTTATGTATTAATCCTATTTTTTTAATTGTCCCTATTCACAATTTCCCACTTGGAGACTAATCTACGATCATCGACCATTTCCACCTGTAGCGGTAGCGACTTTTCACTCCTTAGTGTAGAAGTCCAACTGAAGTTACACTCAACTTCAGTTTCTCAATTGTCATAGTGTTGGAAACTGAATTTTGGAAGTTTGAAAAACTGGGCATTTAATAGGGCATTTAATAGATTGAACTAACTTATCAAGACTGATCTAAAATATGCAAAAACTACAAGAAAAAAGCCTAAAGACAATGGTGAAAAACCGTTGTCGTAAGCCCTGAAAAATCGTTATTAAAGCCCCTGTTGTTAAAGAGTTCGCTCAAAGACAACGGTTAAAAACCTTTGTCGTAGATCAACGACAACGGTTTTTCACCATTGTTAAACCGTTGTGTTTCAGCGGTATAGACGACGGTATATTTAGCGATGGAAATCATGAAAAATCGTCGCTAAAATTAGCGACAGTCTTCGTTTTTCATGATTTCCGTCGCTAATTTTTTCAGTAAAATAAAAAAAGTACTTTTATTAATTTAATAAATCTAAAAAAAACTTATAATCTGACTATGCTAACAATATTCATGATCTTAACTAGCACTTTAAATTTACAAAAAATTAAAGCAAAAAAATTTACCCTAAATCGAAACTAATATCGTGTACGAGAGAAAAATTTTAAGCGTTGTGAAGTAGTGTGAGGAAAATGGATCGAAAACGTGGATATTTATAGACAATTTGCGACGATTTTTGGTTAATAGCGACGGTTGTTTCATTAAACCGTCGCAAATTTAAAAATAGCGTCAGTAAAACCGTCGCTAATTTAAAACATGCGACAGTTTTGCTTAAAACCATCGCTATATATAGCGACGCCGTCGCTAATTTAACTTAGCGACGATTTTGCTTAACCGTCGCAAATTTATTGAAGGTTTTAATTCGCGACGGTCAAATTAGAGCCTCGGTCCACCACCGGAGGGGATCCCTAAGGGGAGGATTCCGTATGGAGTTCTCTTTTGTGGTTCGGGGCCGTACCCTCCGGGCAGCAAGAAAAAAAGAGTTAACTGAGCACCGTCGCCAATTTAGCGACTGCTAAAACCGTCGCTAAATATAGCAACAGTTTAAATGAACCATTGTTGTTTGTCCAAAAAACACGCTACACAACGGTTTTTTAAAACCGTTGTCGAATATCCAAAAAAACACGCTAATAGACAACGGTTTATAGAACCGTTGTCTTTGACCTTAAAAGAAGGCTCAAAGACAACTGTTTTTAGAAAAACGTTGTCTTTGACCCCTAAAAAAGGCTAAAAGACAACAGTTTTTAGAAAACCTTTGTCTTTTGCTTAAATAAACGCACATACGACAACGGTTTTCACTAAAATCGTTGTTAAAAAATATACGACAATGGTTTTAAAAACCATTGTCGTAGGTGCGTTGTTGAAGGCTTTTTTTCTTGTAGTGAAACTATCGGTTACCCATAACTGAATATTAATGCGAAGATAATCGAAGACAACTGAACCAGCTGACTGGACTACGCAGACAACTGATTGATCAATTGCTACAAACAGTTGTAAGCTTATCAAGTTATAGCCTATCAGCTGATCTTTCAGCTACACGTCATCAATTAAGGAAAATGACATTCAACCGACAGATAGTACAAAAGCATGGCTGCAAGCCTGCAACTAGTAGTGGGATCGCCGCATTTCAGAAAAGTTGCAGTGTACGACCGTCAAAAGAATGTTGACGTGGCAAAAAACGGATAGAAAGATTCAAATCACATTCAATATTACCGTTGGAAGCAAAGCCTATAAATAGCAGAGGAAGAGCAGCTGGGAAACTCTCCAACAACTTCGAACTTAACTACTCTCAACTCGACTCTTGAAAAACTCTTAACTGACCTGTTACTCTGCTGGAATATTTAAAAGCTCACGCTTATTGTATTCATTCATAACTTTTAAGGCTATACTTCGAGGTTGTAAGCACAAACTGATATTATTGTAATCAGTCGTGCTAAGTTATCTCAAAACCAGTCGAGTACTATAAATTGTTTTGTAACTAAGAGTTTCAGTTTGGCATTGTTAAATCCAAGACTGAAGTGGGTCTGCACAACTGTTTGTATCGATCAAAATTTTTTAGTGAATATCCTATCTTCGTGATAGAAGGGGTGATGTAGGAGTGTTTGAAATCTCTGAACATCCATAAAATCTTGTGTGTTCTTATTTCAGTTTTCTTCTATCTATCAGTTAGTTTATTTCCGCACTATTATTGTTAACTGATTGATATCGACTGATGAGATTCTCGAGTTTCAGTTTATCACTAAACTGACTCAATATTCGAAAAGACTGTGAAAATTGTTAGTGTTTATTCAACCTTCCTTCTAAACACTCTTTCACCCTCTAACTGATCCTATCAAGTGGTATCATGGCAGTTGAATCTTGTCCTTGAATATTTCTATACACAAATTGATTACCATATCTTCATTCAACAAAATTCCAATGTTCTCCAACGAGGATTTCGATGATTGAAAAATCAGAATGCAGGCTCATCTAGCTGCACAAGACGATGACATGTGGTATGTTATTATAGAAGGACCCATGAGAATATTGAAGGCAAACACTGCAGTTTCCATAACTAATGG
The DNA here is from genome assembly GCF_012295235.1 of Primulina huaijiensis. Classification (NCBI taxonomy): domain Eukaryota; kingdom Viridiplantae; phylum Streptophyta; class Magnoliopsida; order Lamiales; family Gesneriaceae; genus Primulina; species Primulina huaijiensis. The sequence continues at coordinate 9,701,787 of NC_133308.1, read as the reverse complement.
GGCACCACATCGCATTGAAAAACCCCGAGATGAATGGACAGCTGAAGACAAGAGAAAAACCAACTTGGATAACGTGGCTAAAGACATTCTATACAAAACGATGGATAAAATCACTTTCAGCAAGATAAAGATGTGCAGAACTGCTAAATAAATTTGAGAGAAACTGATTCAGTTATGCGAAGGAAATGAGCAAAATAAAGAGAATAAACTATTAGTTTTCGTTCAAAGGTCGAACTTCATGATTTATTTGCAGATTTAAAGGCATACGAATTTGAGTTGCAAACCAGAGAAGGGGAACCTTCTACACCAGCTGCTAGACTTGAACCAACTGGTTCAGTTGACAAATCTGCTGATCAGTTAAGCAATGATGCTATGTCATTGTTTGTCAAAAAGTTTGGAAGATTTATGAGAAGAAATCAAGGAAACTTCCATAGACAATATCAGAAAAATCACTCCAAATAAGAACCTAATGCTTGCTACAACTATTGCAAAACTGGTCATTTCATTGCTGACTGTCCCAAGCCAAAGAAGGCCAGTCGATGCTCAACTGAAAAGGGAAAGAAACCTTATGAGCACAAGAGAAGATCCAAGGATGACAAGAAATCTTATAGAAAGAAGCATGAGGTGTTTCTAGCTGAGGAAAGCAAGTCCAAATAGCAGAATATGACAGTGATGATTCAAAACCTGGAGCTTGAGCTGCTCTAGTGATGATGATGAAGAGGTCAAGTGTCTAATGGCTGATGACACAGAAATGGAGTCAACCAGTCAACAGGTATTCGACTTTAGTTCCACTGATTTCACACGAGATGAAATCATTTCTACACTTCATGACATGGTTAATGAGTATCACAAGCTTGCCTTATCTTTTGAGAAGGCCAGAACAAAGCAAACTGATCCCAAAGACGATAAAACTGAAAATGATGAATCGGTTGATTTGTTGAGTCTTAAACGGGATATTTCTGAGCTCAATGCTGAAAGAAGCAAGAATCAATCAATGATTCTGTAGAGGCCTCTAAATTCGTACTTGAAAATTTGTGGAAAAATTTAAAATTTTCTCTTTAACTAATTAAAATGCCTCATTCCTAAATAAACTAATAAATAAAGTTTGATATTCAAAATAGCAGCGGAAGTAAATGTTTGTTTGCAAAATAATAATTAAAAATAATCCAATCAACTAGAAAATGTTTGAGCCTAAAAATAGTAAATGCTGAAAATGAGGTCCTCGGATTCCACTACTGCCGACCCTCGATGGCTCACTGGTCCCCGCCCTCGGTCCCGAACTCATCAGTACCTACAACGATCAAGTCTAGTGAGTCTAAAGATTCAGCATGCATATATCGTAAATAACAAGTAATAATAATAAAATCGCATGCGAAGGAAAATATCATGTCATGACTAATTGTAATGCGTGCATCACTGAACTGAAATCGTATCATGAATAATTAATATTTCGTGCATAACTGAACTGAACTGAAAGTAGTAAGTGAAATGTTTGCCCCGTAGAGCCCTGTAATGAAATAGCTAGTAAAAATTTTCTGGTGAGATTATGGTCTACGCAAGTGGCCCCTGAACTGAACTGAACCGAACTGAACTGAACTGAACTGAACTGATCGGTAACTGACGACTGGGTGAAATACTAATTGTCTGATCAGACTAATGCCACAGTATACTGGGTGGTACAAAACTGAACTGACCGGTAACTTTCAACCGGGTGAAGTAATAATCCCATGATAGTAAAGTGACCACAAGCAATATCACATAAATCTCAAAATGAATATTTTGCACGTAATATAATCAAATAACGTAATTAAATATCCTGTATTTATTTTACTGAATGGGTTGGATTGCTCCCAGGCTCGCTGCAACTTTACCTAATCATGAGTGACATGCAAATATTCTAACTTGACCAAAACTTCGTAATTGAATCCAGAAACGAGACAATTACGCCCAATGACTTAGTATTTAATCATGACTCCGTGCCAACCTGAACCAACACCAAACCATCATTTTGTCATGATTAAAATACACCTATAATGATGAAATAATGCTCCTAAAATGATACAATTCGAAATTGGTGGAATGGAGGCCAAAAACATGAGACGATCTTTCGAGAGTCATTTTTGCACATTGCACCGTAAATTCTCGTACGACCTCTAAACTTGACCAAATCACAAACCGTCAAAAACATGAGCTTCCTAACATGATGAGGTACTGTCCAGTCCAAGTCCATAGGCTAAAAGCCAACCAAGATCTAAAACGAGCCTCTGAACCGAAGCACCAACTTGCTGTCCGAAAATACAGCAGCAGCGCTTTCGTTTCCTTGCGTCGTTTTCGAGGCTAATGGCCATTGGGGCTTGAACCACCGACCAGAGACTCTTCCCAACATCCTAAGGGATGGTTTGAACCATTGCTTAGGGCACTAGGCCAGCCACAATTCGCACCTCACCATAATGCGCCGCACGTCCAACCCGAGACCACCAAATCTGCGCGTGGGGTGTTGCAATTGTTCTTGCTATCATGGACCCTTCCAGTGGCCATTTGATTGACCATGGCATGATCTAGACATCAAGAGGTATGGTGTGAATCAGGGCTAAGGGCCAGAGGCCAACCAAGATCCACCCAACACCATAGAAGTCGAAACTCACTCACACAAACAGAAAAATGAAACCGAGGGACATTTGTGGTGTTTGTTTTAAAAACCCATTGGGACGTGAACCAAGAAATGAAAGGGCATCTTGGTCACGTCCTAGACATGCCAAGGATAGGTTCTAATAATTGCTATAGCCCCTAGGAGCCAAGATCTGAAAACATCTCCTTTGACAGCATGCAAGACAAAAATCGAATGCAAAAGGGACATGCTAGGGGAAGTTGCTGTCATTTCTGATTTCCAGCATGCATGGGGCTTGAACTAATGGACCAACATGGTCTTAATACATCCTAGTACATGACTAGATGCAGCCTTGGGAGCATGGACACGAGCCAACACCTGAAATAACAGAAACAAGCCCAAACCCGTGAAGCATGAAAGAAACCAGAAAATTCTGTACATGCATTTTCAAATGGTGCTGAAAAGATTTTCGGTTTTTGTGATTAATATCATGAACATGTGATGTAAAAATTTCAGTATATGGCTTGATTGAGGAGTGAATGAAAATATAAACATGCCTGGATTTTGTTTTGGAGAAAACAAAAGAAAAACGACGACGCGGCGCGGAGGAGACGGAGTGCTCTTCACTTTCTTGTTTCTACTCGATTTTCTCTCTTATTTTTCTATGGCTACCTCACGATTTTCTCTCAATATTTTCTCTGAAAGTTTCGAAATAATGGAGAGAAGGAATGGCTAGAAGACTAATGGAAATTTGCAAGATAAAGGGGGAGAATGAATCTTTCTATCTTTCTAATTTGTGAGATAAGGAATGATTGTGATATTATTTGATATCAAGAGATTTTGAGGGCTAATTCTAGGGTGCAATTGGTCGAGTATGTGTCTAGGAACAAGGGAGAAATTGCTTAAATAAATTATTTGATGGTGATTTAAAAGTGGGGAGAATATTATCTACCAAGAAAAATTATGGAAAGATAATAAGGAGTGAGTTGTTAAACTAATCTAAATCTTTTAAAATAAGGGAGGGGCCGATTTTAAGCTTGTAAAATAAGGGAGAATATTGCTTAAATATTAATTAGTGGAGAATAAAATTTAGGGAATTATCTAACAAGAAAAGGTAAGGAGAGATGATAAAGAAATAGGTTGTCAAATATCTTTAAATTAATTAAGGAGGGGGCCGATTTTTATCTCTCAAAATGAGGTAAAATTTTGCTTAATTAAAGATTATTGAGGATTTAAAATTGAAGGAATTATCTAGGCCATGAAATGATTAAGGAAAGATTTTAAAATAGAGAGTTGACAAATTAATTAAATCTCATAAGTTAAGTGGCCGAAAATTTAAGATAATGGGAGGGGAAATATTTCTTAAATATTGTATTTTAAATCTTTAGTGTTTTATCTACTCATTAAATATTTTAGTGACTTAAGAAATTAATTATGGAGTAATATTATCTTGCATGCATGGCTAAATATTTGAATTACTTAATTAATTCCTTAAACATTCTTTTACATTAAATTAACTTATTATTTAACTAAAATGAATTCTAAGAATGTTTTCTTAATATTAAATTTTATCTCAATACTCCAACTCCAGTCCGGCCCCACTTAATTAACTGAAAAGGTAGTAATTAAACTACTGCAATAAAATAATTAAATTTAAAGAAAAGAATTTAAATACTCATGCAATAAAATCATTTTAATTTAAATACTAGAATTATGCATGGCTTATACGTAGTCTGATTTACGGGTTCTACAATCCTCTCCCCCTTAAAAGAAATTTCGTCCTCGAAATTAAAACTCACAGAATAACTCGGGATACCGACTCCTCATCTCTGGCTCAGACTCCCACGTAGCTTCCTCATCTGAATGGTTAAGCCACTTGACTTTAACTCGCTTCACCAGCTTGTTCCGAAGCTTCTTTTCCTGTCTGTCTAGGATCCGCACTGGTCTCTCTTCGTAAGACAGGTTCGGAGCGAGCTGCAACGGCTCCAATTTCAAGACATGCGAAGGATTTGCCATATACTTCCTCAGCATAGAGACGTGGAAAACATTGTGTACTCCGGCCAGATTTGGCGGAAGAGCAACACGATAAGCTAGTGCCCCAACTCTGTCGAGGATCTCAAATGGTCCAATGAATCTCGGACTGAGCTTTCCTTTCTCCCCAAATCGCATTACACCTTTCATAGGTGCTACCTTTACAAAGACGTGGTCTCCGACTGCGAACTCTAAATCTCTCCTCCGCTGATCCGCATAACTCTTCTGTCGTCTCTGAGCGGTCCTCATCCTGTCACGGATCTTGACTACTACATCGGCAGTCTGCTGAATAATCTCCGGACCCAACTCTGCTCTCTCCCCTACTTCAGCCCAGTGAATAGGCGATCTGCACTTGCGACCATACAGTGTTTCATACGGAGCCATACCTATAGACGACTGAAAACTGTTGTTATAGGTGAACTCCACTAATGGCATGTTCGACTCCCAACTCCCTGAGAAATCAATAACACAAGCACGGAGGAGGTCTTCCAAAATCTAAATAACTCGCTCTGACTGCCCATCTGTCTGAGGGTGGAAAGCTGTGCTAAACAACAACTTCGTACCCATAGTCGAACGCAAACTCTTCCGAAATGAGGAAGTGAATCTGGGGTCTCTGTCGGCTACGATAGAAACTGGAATACCATGAAGTCGGACTATCTCCCGGATATACAACTCTGCATACTGACTCATGGTGAAAGTCGTCTTGATAGGCAAGAAGTACGCTGATTTGGTAAGACGATCAACAATCACCCAGATAGCATTCGATCTTCTGACTGACTTCGGTAAACCGGTCACGAAATCCATTGTAACATTCTCCCACTTCCACTTGGGAATAGGGAGAGGCTTGAGCAGACCTGCTGGTCTCTGATGCTCCGCTTTCCCGAGCTGGCAAGTCAGGCATTCGGATGATGCTCCGCTTTCCCGAGCTGGCAAGTCAGGCATTCGGATACAAAGCGTCTGATATCCTTCTTCATTCCTGGCCACCAGTACAATAACTGCAGATCCTTGTACATCTTCGTACTCCCAGGGTGAATAGAGTACGGTGACATATGGGCCTCTGATAGAATATCTGCTCGAATAGAACCACTGCTAGGAACCCATATCCTGTCTCGATATCAGACAATACTGTCACTAACTGTATACAAGACACTGCCCTTGGCCTCATCTCGCTGCTTCCACCTTGCCAAATACTCATTTGCTGGCTGACCACTGTGAATACGGTCGATAAGGGAAGACTGAATCGTCAAAGTAGATAGACGGGAACCTCTACCGTGAGGATATGCTTCTAGATCGAACCTCTGCATCTCAGATTGAAGAGGTTTCTGAATCGTCAAATGAGCCATCACTACGAATTTCTTGCTCAATGCATCCGCAACTACATTAGCCTTACCCGGGTGGTAGCTAATGTCACAATCATAGTCTTTCACGAGCTCCAACCATCGCCTCTGACGCATATTCAGCTCTTTCTGCGTAAAGAAATACTTGAGGCTCTTGTGGTCGGTAAAGATCTTGCACTTCTCTCCGTATAAATAATGCCTTCAAATCTTCAAGCCAAATACCACGGCTGCCAACTCTAGATCATGGGTAGGGTAGTTCTTCTCATGGGTCTTGTGGCGCCCCAACCTCGCCACGTAATCATACAACATGCGACGTCATATGCATAAAAATTTTCTTTTCAACGACGTAATAATATAATGCATATACAAAATAGTGCAATCACCACACTATCTACGTCAATGCAGCATAAACAGTATAATAAATACACATATACAAATCAAGTAAGACAATAAACTATACTGTTTCTATCTACTATCAACTACAGGACTGTTTGACTAGACACACCTAGTCCTTCACCACTATCGTGTCTCACAGCAGAGTCCTGTAACCTGTCCAACAGAAACAGCCCCCAAAGGGTGAGCATACACAACAATCATCATCGTAATACATAACAGTTATATTATCAACAATATAAAATATAACTGAAATGATAACAGAAATAATCCCTTTGCTGTCTCTGGACAATCAAACCACCAACGATATCAACGTCATCACTCACATACTACTGCAACAACAACATCGACGATACCTCGCACCCCAACACCGGCGACAGCAATATCGTCGAACGAATAACATCAACGATACGTCGAACCCCTACTCCGGTGACAGCAATATCGTTGAACGAATAACATCGACGATACGTCGCACCCCAACACCGGCGACAGCAATATCGTCGAACGAACAACATCAACGTGACGTCTCCCAACGAACGACAGCCAACAATATAAACGATAATAAACAACAACAGATATAATATCAAATCACCCAATACCAGTGATTTATCATCGTTTAACGCAATAGTATTCATCAATACTAAACAATAACAACATATGCTCGTAAGTCAACACGTAACTGATAATCGAGTATATATATATAATCTGGCTATTTCTTTGATCCCGAGGCTTGTGATGTATCTAAATAATTCAACAACAATTATTAGATCATTGTCACCGTATCAACACAATCATAACAACCTCAATATATCACATCAAATAGCCCAACAACAATTAATTCAACAAAATATAAAACTCGATTAAAAATTCTTATCGTTCATCAATTTAATATTCTAGTGTATTTAATTCACAATACTACCATCAAATACACCCTAATTAATTTAACATCAAATAATAGACTATTTTACAACATCCGTCAAATTACAAAAATTTTATATCAACGTGTAGCCTATACTTCGTAGAATCCGAATATATAATCAGAATTAATATAATATAATATATAATATTTAATATTTTAACATCGATATATCCATTTGAACCAGTCAAACGATCAAATTTTCCAAAACTCAAAACATGAAACTTCTATATCTTTGAGTTTTCTACGTTATGTCCAAATCTCAAATCATTTGGACTTCATATGAGCAAGATATGTCACTAATTACTATTTTGCCCTTAAAATTAATTCATTATTTTTCAACTTATTTACGAAAATACCATCAAAATAAATTGAATATTTTTCAACTTATTTACAAAAATGCCATCAATACTATTTTATAGTTGTAATATCTCAGGCATTACATTTCTACCCCCCTTAAATGAATTTCGACCCCGAAATTAAACAACAACGGTAATAACATGCATAATAAAGATACCTCATACCATCAGAATAAGTAGGGGTAGAGCTCCCTCATATGCCGCTCTGTCTCCCAAGTGGCCTCTTCGACACCTCTATGCTCCCAGTGAACTTTCACCATCGGTATAAGCTTACTACGAAGTTTTCGTTCAGATCGATCCAAAATACAAACTGGTCTCTCAACATAAGACACATCAGGATCTAACTGAACCTCAGAAATATCCAACACATGTGAAGGATCTGGCTCGTACTTCCGCAACATCGACACATGAAACACATCATGAATACCTGATAAAGATGGAGGTAGAGCCAATCGATAAGCCAAAGTGCCTATCCGCTGCAATATCTCATATGGGCCAATATATCTCGGTGCCAACTTTCCTTTCATACCAAATCGTACTGTACCACGAAAATGAGAAACTTTCAAAAATACTCGATCGCCCTGCTGAAACTCTATAGGTCTTCGTCTTTTATTTGCATAGGCGGCCTGTATAACTTGAGCTGCTTTCAATCGCTGCTGTATCAACTTTACTTTCTGTTCAATCTCAAGAATCATCTCAGGACCTGTGACTACAGCTCGATCAACATCATCCCAGTATAAAGGAGATCTACAACGTCTCCCATACAATGCTTCAAATGGAGCCATCTGAATACTACTCTGATAACTATTGTTGTACGCAAACTCTACCAATGGAATAGATGAATGCCAACCAGATTTAAAATCCATAACATAAGCACGCAACATATCCTCCAGCGTCTGAATAGTACGCTCAGTCTGACCATCTGTCTGAAGATGATAAGTTGTACTCAATCTCAACTCTGTCCCCATCGCAGTCTGCAATCCTTCCCAAAAATGAGAAGTAAATCGAGGATCTCTATCAGATATAATAGACACTGGAATCCCATGCCACCGTACGATCTCTCGTATATACAACTGTGCAATCGTCAAATATGTACTATTCATGCTATAGGGTATAAAATGTGCAACTTTCATCAATCGATCAACAATCACCCAAATAGCATCAATAGTTCCAGTGCTTCTTGGCAAATGAGTCACAAAATCCATCGATATGTGCTCCCATTTCCAAGTGGGTACTTCTAAACTCCTCAATTCACCTCCTGGCCTTCTCCTCTCAGCTTTGATCTGTTGACAATTGAGACATCGACGTACAAAATCAATCACATCACGTTTCATTCCCTTCCACCAAAACTGAGAGCGTAAATCCTTATACATCTTCTTGCCACCAAGATGGATAGAATATCGACTACAATGTGCACGTCGCAACAGGCCCTGGCGCAACTCAGGTGTATCAGGAACTACCCATCTATCCTTCATCCTCAAACTGCCATCATCAGCCACTCTAAAACAAGTGTCTTGTTTCCGAGAAACTAACTCCTTCCATCGCTGAACTCTCTCATCTATCATCTGTGCATCACGAATACAACCATATATATCAGGTTCAGCTAATAAGGTAGATACCTAGATAGGAGTCATCGAGATATCAAAATTATATCCCAAGGAACAACAAGTCATCATCATAGCTGATAAACGACTCACATCCTCTGCAGTACAGCTAACTTTACGACTCAATGCATCAGCAGTAAGATTAGCTCGACCAGGATGATACTCAATCGCACAATCATAATCTTTTAACAAATCTAACCACCGTCTCTGCCTCATATTCAACTCTGTCTGAGTAAACAAAAATCTCAAACTCTTATGATTCATATAAATCGTAAACGAGGTACCATATAAATAGTGTCGCCAAATCTTTAAGGCAAAGATAATGGCTGCCAACTCCAAATCATGCACAGGGTACCTAGTTTTGTGTGGTTTCAGATGTCTCGAGGCGTATGCCACAACCTGTCGATCCTGCATCAAAACACATCCCAAACCATGTAGTGATGCATCAGTATAAACAACAAACCTTTCATTTTCTGTTGGGATTGATAACACCGGTGCGGTCGTCAGTCTGTGCTTCAACTCTTGAAAACTCCTCTCACATGCTTCAGACCACTGAAATCGCACACCTTTCTGAGTCAACTGTGTCAATGGTCTAGCAATCTTTGAAAATCCATCGATAAATCGACGATAATAACCTGCTAACCCCAAGAAACTACGGATCTCTGGTACAAATGTAGGTGCAGACCACTGTAATACGGCTTCGACCTTCGTTGGATCAACAGAAATCCCATCTTTCGATATAACATGACCCAAGAAGACCACTCGATCTAACCAAAACTCACACTTACTAGGTTTGGCATACAACTGTCTATCTCGCAGTACCTGTAATACTGAACGCAAGTGCCCTGCATGCTCAGCCTCACTCCTGGAATATATCAATATATCATCAATAAACACAAAAACAAACTGATCGAGATAAGGCTGAAATACCCTATTCATCAAACTCATAAACACAGCTGGAGCATTCATCAACCCAAACGGCATAACTAAAAACTCATAATGCCCATATCTGGTCCTGAATGTTGTCTTCTGAATCTCCTCTTCTCTAACTCGTATCTGATGATATCCTGACCTCAAATCAATCTTCGAATATACTGAGGTTCCCTGCAACTGATCAAACAAATCATCAATACGAGGGAGGGGATATTTATTCTTAATCGTTACCTTATTCAGCTGTCGATAGTCAATACAAAGCCGCATCGTTCCATCTTTCTTTCTTACAAATAAGACCCGTGCACCTCAAGGCGATACACTAGGGCGAATGTATCCCTTGTCCAGCAAGTCCTGTAACTGGGCTTTCAACACTCTCAACTCTGCTGGTGCCATTCTGTAAGGAGCACGAGAAATAGGGGAAGTACCTTGCATCAACTCAATCCCAAACTCCACCTCACGGACTGGTGGGAAGCCTGGAATCTCATCAGGAAATACATCAGCAAACTCGGCAACTACAGGTATCTCCTCTATTCCCACCTCCTATTTCTTCTCTGTCACATCTACAGCATAAATAAGATAACCCTCATGGCCATACTCCAATAACCGAGAAATCCGGATAGCAGATACCAACGGAACACGGGGACGAGAACCCTTCCCATAAAATGTCCAATGCTCTTTCTCATCGGTGTAAAAATATACTACCCACTGATAACAATCAACAGTCGCACAATATCTCCTCAGCACATTAATTCCCACAATACAATCTAAATCAGTCATCTCTAGAATAATCATATCAGATCTCAACTCATAGCCCTCATAAGAAATAATACCATCTGATATCATCGATACAACTGATATATCAACTCCAGAGGGTGTCGAAACAGAAAGAGACATAGACAATGGAGACGAGCGCATATGATGCTCAACCACAAACCTCTTCGATATAAATGTATGCGACGCACCTATATCAACAAGAATATAAGCAAGATAAGAACATAAATAACACTTACCTGCTATCATCTCCTCTCGTGCCTCCTCTGCCTGCTCTCGTGTCAAAGCATACACCTGTGCATGAGGCGGATCAGCTCCCTGCATACGTGGCTGTCCTCCAGAAGGTCGTGGTGTAAACTGCTGAGGCTGTCGTCCTCCTATCTCTGAGGATCTACCTCTATCACTCCTAGGCTCTCGCTGTCCCTCACGGCTAGGACACTGTCTCGCTATATGGCCAACACCACCACACTCAAAACAGGTGATCTCGGTCTGTGTGCACTGTCTGATCAGGTGAGGTCCCCCACAACGAAAACATCTCACTGCTCTGGACTCCCCTCTCTGCCCCTGAAAAGACTGAGAACTGCTCCCACGACTCTCAACACGTCGTGACTCAAATCGGCGCTTCCCAGATGATGCTGAAGAAGATGATGAACCCTTCTGATATTTAAAAGATTGTCCCTGCGGTCGCAATGACTCCCTAGTCGGCTCTGATAATCGTCCTTGAGCCCCATACTCCTGCATAACCAACTCAGCCATCTCAGCCCTCCTCACTGCATCTTCAAATGATACTGGGTTGTTCGATTGCACACGATCAAATAACTCTAACTTCAACCCTTTCAAGAAGTGCCTCATCTTCGCATGAACATTCGTAGCAACATGTGGCACATATTTCAGCAATGCAGAATATCGAGTCTCATACTCAGCAACAGACATACTACCCTGTCTCAAATCTTCAAATTCTTTCTCTTTCTTTTGCATGGCTGCTATAGAAAAATATTTATCAAGAAAACGAGACCGAAACACATCCGAATCAACAGTACGACCCTGCGCTCTCAATCCGGCCTCAGTCGTCTGCCACCATAATAATACATTCCGCGAAAGCTGAAATGTAGCCCATCGTAACCAAGCAGATCTAGCACACGGTGCAGTCACAAATATCTGCTCTATCCTCTCAATCCACTCCTCTGCTCGCTCGCCAGTCTCAGAGCTATCAAATCTCGGCGGAAGATAACTGCTGAACTTTGCCAAAGTCAACTCACCAGACAATAAAGGCTGATCTGCAGGTGCATGTCCCATAGGAGGAGGTGGCAATGTCTTTATCTGCCCAAACCCACTGTCAACCTCGTCCGTTTCATCGCGTGGATGTACCTGTTCTCTAGCAGCCATCACTGGAAATCAAATTGTTAATCATAACATTTAACAATTACAATCCAGTAATCATCAGCACATTTTTCGCACGAAAGTATACGCAACTAAAGAACAATCAATCATATCGAGAAATCATCAATAACAAGTCAAATGCACAGACACACGCAGATAATAGCGTCATCCAACTCCCTCATCACAAACCCAACTCCTAACCATCCCAGACATCTAACATATGCTCTGATACCACCAATTGTGGCGCCCCAACCTCGCCACGTAATCATACAACATGCGACGTCATATGCATAAAAATTTTCTTTTCAACGACGTAATAATATAATGCATATACGACAAAATAGTGCAATCACCACACTATCTACGTCAATGCAGCAAAAACAGTATAATAAATACACACATACAACTCAAGTAAGACAATAAACTATACTGTTTCTATCTACTATCAACTACAGGACTGTTTGACTAGACACACCTAGTCCTTCACCACTATCCTGTCTCACAGCAGAGTCCTGTAACCTGTCCAACAGAAACAGCCCCCAAAGGGTGAGCATACACAACAATCATCATCGTAATACATAACAGTTATATTATCAACAATATAAAATATAACTGAAATGATAACAGAAATACTCCCTTTGCTGTCTCTGGACAATCAAACCACCAACGATATCAACGTCATCACTCCCATACTACTGCAACAACAACATCGACGATACCTCGCACCCCAACACCGACGACGGCAATATCGTCGAACGAATAACATCAACGATAAGTCGCACCCCTACTCCGGCGACAGCAATATCGTTAACGAATAACATCGACGATACGTCGCACCTCAACACCGGTGACAGCAATATCGTCGAACGAACAACATCAACGTGACGTCTCCCAACAAACGACAGACAACAATATCAACGATAATAAACAACATATATAATATCAAATCACCCAATACCAGTGATTTATCATCGTTCAACGCAAGAGTATTCATCAATACTAAACAATAACAACATATGCTCGTACGTCAACACGTAACTGATAATCGAGTATATATATATAATCTGGCTATTTCTTTGATCCGGAGGCTTGTGATGTATCTAAATAATTCAACAACAATTATTAGATCATTGTCACCGTATCAACACACTCATAACTGCCTCAATATATCACATCAAATAGCCCAACAACAATTAATTCAACAAAATATAAAACTCGATTAAAAATTCTTATCGTTCATCAATTTAATATTCTAGTGTATTTAATTCACAATACTACCATCAAATACACCCTAATTAATTTAACATCAAATAATAGACTATTTTACAACATCCGTCAAATTACGAGAATTTTATATCAACGTGTAGCCTATACTTCGTAGACTCCGAATATATAATCAGAATTAATATAATATAATATAATATATAATATTTAATATTTTAACATCGATATATCCATTTGGACCAGTCAAACGATCAAATTTTCCAAAACTCAAAACATGAAACTTCTATATCTTTGAGTTTTCTACGTTATGTCCAAATCTCAAATCATTTGGACTTCATATGAGCAAGATATGTCACTAATTACCATTTTGCCCTTAAAATTAATTCATTATTTTTCAACTTATTTACAAAAATACCATCAATACTATTTTATAGTTGTAATATCTCAGGCATTACAGGTCTTCAACTGACGAGAAGCATATGCGATCACCTTTCCATGCTGCATCAATATTGCGCCTAAACCGAGCTTCGAAGCATCGGTATACAAGAAAAACTCACCGGGCCATGACGGCATTGCCAAAACTGGTGCTGAGATAAGAGCTTGCTTTAAAGTATCGAAGCTCTTCTGACACTCATCGCTCCACACAAATTTCACATTCTTCTTGGTCAATGCTGTGAGTGGAACTGCGATGGAAGAAAATCCCTAAATGAACTTCCAATAATATGCTGCTAAGCCAAGAAAACTGCGAATCTCAGATGCATTCTGTGGCACAACCCAATCTCTGACTGCTGCAACTTTCGCTGGGTCTACCTCAATGCCACTGCTAGAAACAATGTGACCTAAGAACGCCACCTTCTCCAACAAGAATTCGCATTTACTAAACTTTGAGAACAATCTGTGCTTCTGCAATGTCTACAACACTGTAGTCAGATGTCTGCCGTGATCCTCCTGATTTTCGAGTAGACGAGAATGTCGTCTATGAACATTATCTCAAACTGATCAAGATACGACTGAAATACGCGATTCATGAGATCCATGAAGATCGCTGGCGTATTCGTCAAACCGAACGGCATCACAAAGAACTCGTAGTGGCCATAACGAGTCCTAAAAGCAGTCTTCGAAACATCAGTATCTTTCACCCTCAACTGATGATAACCGGAACGCAGATCAATCTTGGAGAACACCGAAGCTCCCTGCAACTAGTCAAATAGATCTTCAATCCTCGGAAGTGGGTATTTATTCTTCACTGTAACCCTGTTCAACTCTCGGTAATCGATGCAAAGTCTCATAGAGCCATCCGCGCGCCCCATGGTGAAAAGCTTGGGCGAATGAAATCCTTGTCAAGAAGTTCCTGAATCTGCTTCTTAAGCTCTGCCATCTCTGTCGGTGCTAGTCGGTACGGCGCTTTTGAGATCGGAACCGTACCTGGCATAAGCTCAATGGAAAACTCCACCTCTCGCTCAGGTGGCATACCAGAGACGTCTTCCGGAAAAACGTCTAAAAAATCTGTGACAACTGGTACATCTGAGGCTGACTGACTGGGTGCCTCAGGGACAGATATAAAAGTTGCTAAAAACGCTCGACACCCTCTATGCATGAGCTTCCTAGCCTGGAGATAAGGAATTATGCGCGGTAAGGAAAAGTACCTGTCCGGCTCAAATAAGAACTGTGTCATCCCAGGCGGTCGGACTAGAACAGATCTCCGCTGGAAGTCTATCAACACTCTGTTCCGCAATAGCCAATCCATGCCTAATATGATGTTGAACTCTAGCATCGGCAAGACAATCAGATCCGCATAAACAAGGTTGCCATGAAGCTCCAGATCTATGTCTCGGATCACATTGTTGGCTGCCATCTCCTCTCCCGAAGGCAGTACTACTGAATAGGCTACATCTAGCCCAATGGTCTTAACTTTGAGAAAATTAGCGAAGACATCTGAAATAAACGAGTGGGTAGCCCCTGAATCTATCAAGGCTTTTGTAGCTGAGCCAGCTATGAAAATTCTACCTGAAAGGTTAGAACACTATGCTGAACCCAATAATCACAAGAGCTAAGCTTATAGACATGCATAGGCCAAATTTCTTCTAACTTAAATTCTCAAAAAAATAATACTGAGTAGAGCATGCAACTCTATCGCAATTCTAGGTTCAAAATCTCAACCCAAAACATTAAACCCCAAATATAAATTTAAAGCTTAAAGGTACCTGTCATAAGCATGGTATCGGGGTTCGTCTCCGCTGCATGGAGAGCAAATACCCTGCCTTGGGTAGGCAGGTTCCTCTGAGGGCACTGCGGTAGCACGTGGTCTGGGCTACCGCACTTGTAACACTTCCCAGAGCCATACATACATACTCCAGAATGGCGGCGTGAACATTTAGGACATATCGGATGCTCCATAGGCTTAGGGACTGCGCGTCCCCGCTGTTGCTGCTGCTGCTGGCCCCTGTTCCTGGGTGAGCCGTGGAAAGGCCTCTTATTCTGCTGCTGATGCTGCTGAGGAGGAGGGCGGTGCGGTACCTGGACTGGGCGCTTGCCCTGACTGTCTCTCTCGATATCCCGCTGATCATGCTCTGTGGCTAGAGCTCTGGAGACAGCGACCTCATAAGTAGTAGGGTCAGATACCCTAACATCACGGCGCAAGATCGGCCGTAGACCCACCAAGAAATGCATCAACTTGGTTTTAGCATCATTCGCGATCCGGGACACAAAATGACAACTCCTCTCAAACTTACGGATGAACTCCGTAACAGTCAAATCTCCTTGCCTCAGACTCATGAATTCCGTGGTCAACCTGGTGCGCACTTCCTCAGTAAAATATTTGGAATAGAATACCTCCGTGAAACGCGCCCAACTCAGTGTAGCCAAGTTCAGGGCTACTGATTCTCCTTCCCACCATAAGCGGGCATCTCCTTTGATTTAGTAGGTGGCACAACGAACTCTGTCTGCATCTCCAAGGTCCATAAACTCGAAGATAACCTCGAGGGACTTGATCCAGCCCTCGGAAATCATGGGGTCCGTCGTCCCTGAAAGCTCCTTAGGACGCATCTTCATGAATCTCTCATAAATAGCTTCGGCCCCTGTCGGTCTAGCTGCTACTGCGGCATTGTTCCCCGCAAACTGTGCGAAGAACCGGTTCATCTCAGCTAGCATCTTGGCATTCATGTCAGGTGGAGGGGGTGGAGGTCCGTTCCCCTCTTGTCTCTGCTCCTCCCTGTCCTCATGACAAGGCTCATCCTCTCTCACTCGCTCAAAAAGGCGTCTAGGATGCATACTGTTTCATATATAACCCATACGTAACCAACATGCATAATTCCATAATTTATTTAAATGTAAATAAATACTGAACAATTAAAATCTGAACGTAAAAATACTTCATGAGATAATGCAGTTAAAATAATTCCGGCTTTAAATAAAATGCAAGAATGTAAAACTTACAGACCGAAGACGTGACTTCGTGAGCTTCTCGAGGTCAGTAGTAGTGCAACCCTTTACAAGAACATAGGCTCTGATACCACCTGTAGAGGCCTCCAAATTCGTACTTGAAAATTTACGGAAAAATTTAAAATTTTCTCTTTAACTAATTAAAATGCCTCATTCCTAAACAAACTAATAAATAAAGTTTGATATTCAAAATAGTAGCGGAAGTAAATGTTTGTTTGCAAAATAATAATTAAAAATAATTCAATCAACGAGAAAATGTTTGAGCCTAAAAATAGTAAATGCTGAAAATGAGGTCCACGGATTCCACTACTGCCAACCCTCGATGGCTCACTGGTCCCCACCCTCGGTCCCGAACTCATCAGTACCTACAACAAACAAGTCCAGTGAGTCTAAAGACTCAGCATGCATATATCGTAAATAACAAATAATAATAATAAAATCACATGCGAAGGAAAATATCATGTCATGACTAATTGTAATGCGTGCATCATTGAACTGAAATCGTATCATGAATAATTAATATCACGTGCATAACTGAACTGAACTAAACTGAAAGTAGTAAGTGAAATGTTTGCCCCGTAGAGCCCTGTAATGAAATAGCTAGTAATAATTTTCTGGTGAGATTATGGTCTACGCAAGTGGCCCCTGAACTCAACTAAACCGAACTGAACTGAACTGACCGGTAACTGATGATCGGGTGAAATACTAATCGTCTGATCAGACTAATGCCACAGTATACTGGGTGGTACAAAACTGAACTGACCGGTAACTAGCGACCGGGTGAAGTAATAATCCCATGATAGTAAAGTGACCACAAGCAATATCGCATAAATCTCAAAATGAATATTTTGCACGTAATATAATCAAATAACGTAATTAAATATCCTGTATTTATTTTATTGAATGGGTTGGATCGCTCCCAGGCTCGCTGCAACTTTACCTAATCATGAGTGACATGCAAATATTCTAACTTGACCAAAACTTCGTCATTGAATCCAGAAACGAGACAATTACGCCTAATGACTTAGTATTTAATCATGACTCCGTGCCAACCCGAACCAACACCGAACCATCATTTAGTCATGACTAAAATACACCTATAATGATGAAATAATGCTCCTAAAATGATACAATTCGAAATTGGTGGAATGGAGGCCAAAAACAGGAGACGCGCTTTCGAGAGTCATTTTGGCACATTGCACCGTAAATTCTCGTACGACCTCTAAACTTGACCAAATCACAAACCATCTAAAACATGACCTTCCTAACATGATGAGGTATTGTCCAGTCCAAGTCCATAGGCCAAAAGCCAAGCAAGAACTCAAACGAGCCTCTGAACCGAAGCACCAACTTGCTGTTCAAAAATACATCAGCAGCGCTTTCGTTTCATTGCATCGTTTTCAAGGCTAATGGCCATTGGGGCTTGAACCACTGACCAGAGCCTCTTCCCAACATCCTAAGGGATGGTTTGAACCATGGCTAAGGGCCCTAGGCCAGCCACAATTCGCACCTCACCATAATGCGCCGCACGTCCCACCCGAGACCACCAAATCTGCGCGTGGGGTGTTGCAATTGTTCTTGCTCTCATGGACCCTTCCAGTGGCCATTTGATTGACCGTGGCATGATCTAGACATCAAGAGGTATGGTGTGATTCAAGGCTAAGGGCTAGAGGCCAACCAAGATCCACCCAACACCATATAAGTCGAAACTCACTCACACAAACAGAAAATGAAACCGAGGGACATTTGTGGTGTTTGTTTTAAAAACCAATTGGGACGTGAACCAAGCCATGAAAGGGCATCTTGGTCACGTCCTAGACATGCCAAGGAGAGGCTCTAATCATGGCTATAGCCCCTAGGGCAGCCAAGATATGAAAACATCACCTTTGACAGCAAGACCAAAAATCGAATGCAAAAGGGACATGCTTGGGGAAGTTGCTGTCAGTTCTGATTTCCAGCATGCATGGGGCTTGAACTAATGGACCAACATGGTCTTAATACATCCTAGTACATGACTAGATGCAGCCTTGGGAGCCTGGACACGAGCCAACACCTGAAATAACAGAAACAAGCCCAAACCCGTGAAGCATGAAAGAAACCAGAAAATTCTGTACATGCATTTTCAAAGGGTGCTGAAAAGATTTTCGGTTTTGGTGATTAATATCATGAACATGTGATGTAAAAATTTCAGTATATGGCTTGATTGAGGAGTGAATGAAAATATAAACATGCCTGGATTTTGTTTTGAAGAAACAAAAGAAAAACGACGACGCGGCGCGGAGGAGACGGAGTGCTCTTCATTTCCTTGTTTCTACTCGATTTTCTCTCTTATTTTTCTATGGCTACCTCACGGTTTTCTCTCAATATTTGCTCTGAAAGTTTCGAAATAATGGAGAGAAGGAATGGCTAGAAGACTAATGGAAATTTGCAAGATAAAAGGGGAGAATGAATCTTTCTATCTTTCTAATTTGTGAGATAAGGGATGATTGTGATATTATTTGATATCAAGAGATTTTGAGGGCTAATTCCAGGGTGCACTTGGTCGATTATGTGTCTAGGAACAAGAGAGAAATTGCTTAAATAAATTATTTGTTGGTGATTTAAAAGTGGGGAGAATATCATCTACCAAGAAAGATTATGGAAAGATAATAAGGAGTGAGTTGTTAAACTAATCTAAATATTTTAAAATAAGGGAGGGGCCGATTTTAAGCTTGTAAAATAAGGGAGAATATTGCTTAAATAATAATTAGTGGAGAATAAAATTTAGGGAATTATCTAACAAGAAAAGGTAATGAGAGATGATAAAGAAATGAATTGTCAAATATCTTTAAATAATTAAGGAGGGGGCCGATTTTTATCTCTCAAAATGAGGTAAAAATCTGCTTAATTAAAGATTATTGAGGATTTAAAATTGAAGGAATTATCTAGACCATGAAAGGATTAAGGAAAGATTTTAAAATAGAGAGTTGACAAATTAATTAAATCTCATAAGTGAAGTGGCCGACAATTTAAGATAATGGGAGGGGAAATATTTCTTAAATATTGTATTTTAAATCTTTAGTTTTTATCTACCAATTAAATATTTTAGTGACTTAAGAAATTAATTATGGAGTAATATTATCTTGCATGCATGGCTAAATATTTGAATTACTTAATTAATTCCTTAAACATTCTTTTACATTAAATTAACTTATTATTTAACTAAAATAAATTATAAGAATGTTTTCTTAATATTAAATTTTATCTCAATACTCCAACTCCAGTCTGGCCTCACTTAATTAACTGAAAAGGTAGTAATTAAACTACTGCAATAGAATAATTAAATTTAAAGAAAAGAATTTAAATACTCATGCAATAAAATCATTTTAATTTAAATACTAGAATTATGCATGGCTTATACGTAGTCTGATTTACGGATTCTATGGATTCAGCAGTTGATGCTTGAGAATTTAAAGCAAACTGAGCTTATTAAAACATGTAATAAATCATCTAATGCATTAGCTGAAATACAAGATAAGAAAAAATCAGATACTGATAAAACTGGTTTAGAGTTCAGCAACCAAGATGAAAATTCCACTAGTGATACTCAGCCAAAACTGAACATCAGCAAAGAGAAATATATTCACTTTGTAAAATTAGTTGTGGTACAAGAACAACCTGAGCCAAGTAAACCAGTTTTAAAGCCTATTGAAAATAAGAACAAGGCTAGAAGGTATGATATTGGTTATAGCTCAAAAATTTCAACTGACCCACAAAGTCAGTCACCAAAAAGGTCCAGCAATAAATACTTGAACTATTCTAATGACTACTCCAATTACTATAACAATAAGCCAATTCAGAAAATATATCGGCTGAACAACCAGTTGAACAAAGCTAAAGCACATATTGTCTTATCTGCACACTACAAACCAAGCACACACGAGCCGAGAAACACCATATGGAACACAGAAACTGGAAAGTCAGTTAGACTGATCCAAGTCTGGGTTCCTAAAGGACTAATCAGTTTAAGACCCAAGTAGATGTGGGCACCAAAATTATATAATGTGTGTGATTGCAGGTGACAGGTACAAACAAAGAATCAATCTGGTATTTGAACAGTGGATGCTCGCGTCATATGATAGGGGATGCAAATTTGCTATCCCAACTGATTAAATACACTAGTCCAAGCATCAGTTTTGGAGACAACTCCAAAGATAAAACTGTGGGTAAGGGTAAGCTTATCCCCGGTAATTTTACTATCCAAGATGTTTTACTTGTTGAGAATTTGAAGTATAACTTGATTAGCATCAGTCAGTTATGTGACAATAAATTCTCAGTTCAGTTCGACAGACACACTTGCTCAGTTAGAGACTCAACTGATGAGGTCATCCTAAATGGCAATCGTTGTGGGAACACCTACAAAGTTAGTTGGACTCAGCAACCTTATGCATTAGTTTGTTTTAAAGCTTCTAAATCTTCTAAAAACTCGTTGTGGCATAAGAGGTTGAACCACCTAAAATTTAAATCTATTGCTTATCTGAGTAACCATGATCTTGTAACTGGTTTGCCCGAAATAGATTTTTCAAAAGATAAAATTTTTTCAGCATATCAGTTTGGTAAACAAGTAATATCTACTTTTAAAAATAAGGGTTGTAAATCATCTTCAGATGTTTAGAACTGCTACATATGGATCTTTTTGGTCCTATACCAGTCATGAGCTTAGGGGAAATGAAATACAATTTAGTAGTCGTGGATGACTATTCAAAATTTACTTGGGTTATTTTTTTCAAATCCAATGACCAAACTGCTGCACAACTAATTAAGATTTTCAAAAGACTTTTAAATGAAAAATTAGTTAGGATTGATCGAATAAGGTCTGATCGAGGCATTGAATTCATCAATCAAAATCTTTCACTATTTTTATAAAATACTTAGATCAAGCATGAGCTCTCAGCAGCAAGAACTCATCAGCAAAACGGTGTAGCTGAGAGAAGAAATCGGACCCTTAAAGAAGCTGCTAGAACAATGCTTGCTGATTCCGGTATTTCTCAGAGGTTTTGGGCAGAAGTAGTAAACACTGCATGTTACACTCAGAACAGATCAATGATTAATAAGAATCATTTGAAAACACCATATGAGATCTGGCATGGACGCAAAAGTGTGGTTTTTTATTTCAAAATATTCGGCTGCATATGTTTTATTCTTGATAATGGCAAAAATCACTTAAAAGCTTTTGATGCTAAATCTGCAGAAGAAATATTTCTTGGTTATTCTTCAGTTAGTAAAGCTTACAAAGTTTTAAAAAATACACTTTGAATGTAGAAGAATCTATTCATGTTGTATTTGATGAATCTATGCTAACTGATAAGCAACTGATCCAGTTGAGCTAGTTTATCGCCTTACAGATATTAGTTTAGAGGATGATAATGAAGAAGAGAATCACATTAATCGAAGTATCCTTCAAACACCAGAACCAGAAGTGCTAGATCAATCAGTTGAACAAGAAATTGTTACTGATAATTAGTTGGTGGAACAAAAATAAAATATTTAGTTATCAACTCATATAGCACCAACTGAAATTGAAGAAAATATCCAGTTGCCAACTGAAGCAGTTGATGAAATGGACGCAACAAATGCTGAGTACAGATGGAATAAATCACATCCTCCAGAACTGGTGATAGGTAATCCATCTGATCTGGTAAGAACTCGAAATCAAATGTTTAATTTATTTATTCATTCAGCTTTCGTTTCACAACTGGAACCTAAGAAAACTGATGAAGCTCTTGCTGATCCTAACTGGATAAATGCCATGCAAGAAGAGCTAAATCAGTTTACCCATAACAACGTCTGGAACTTAGTTCCAAGACCAGTTTCTAAAATTATAATAGGTACAAAATTGGTATACAGAAACAAACCGAACGAAGATGGTTCAGTTGTGCGCAACAAAGCGAGGCTTGTAGCACAAGGATATAAGCAAGAAGAAAGAATAGATTACTATAAAACTTATGCACCAGAACTGGAAGCAATCAGAATGTTCCTTGCCTATGCATCTTTCAAGAACTTTAAAGTCTACTAGATGGACGTGAATACTGCATTTCTGAATGGTCAGTTGCAGGAAGAAGTATATGTTGAACAACCACTAGGTTTTATCAATCACTCTCTTTCTGATCACGTCTATCATTTGAACAAAGCCTTATATGATTTTAAACTTGCTCTAAGAGCTTGGTATGAAACTCTTTCAAAATTCCTAACTGATCATGATTTTACTGTTAGATCAGTTGATAAGACCCTGTTCAAATTTTCAAAGAATTATCACATTTTACTTGTACAAATATATGTTGATGATATTATTTTTGGGTCAACTAACCCCAAATTATGCGAGAAATTTGCTAAGTTAATGCAGGAAAAATTCGAGATGAGTATGATGGGTGAATTGACATTTTTCCTCGGTCTGCAAGTAAAGCAACTGGAAACTGGTACTTTTATCAGTCAGACCAAATATAAAAAGGAATTGCTTAAGAAATTTGACATGGAAACATGTTCAGCCGCAAGTACTCACATGAGCTCATCAATCAAACTAGACAATGATCAAGGGGGAATATCAGTTGAGACGACACTTTACAGAGGTTTAATAGGTTCATTATTGTACATAACCGATAGTCGTCCTGATATAGTATTTGCTGTTTGTATGTGTGCTAGATTTCAGGCATATCCTAAACAATCGCATTTTACGGCTGCCAAACGTATTTTAAAATATCTTGAAGGCACATAAAATGGGGGCTTATGGTATACTAATGACTCTATTTCAATTTAGTTGGATATTCAGATGCAGATTATGCAGGATGTAAGCTAGATCGTAAAAGCACTAGTGGATCATGTCAGTTTCTAGGAGACAGACTGATTTTATGGTTCAACAAGCCCAACTGAATCTTTCATTTGTAGATGAAGACAAACTCTTTCAATGGATTCCAGCTGTGCGTGAAGGTACAAAGCCATTGTCCAGTCAAAGGACAATAATGGACGTTGCATCAGAGCATTAAAGACAAAACGTTTCAGGATGGAAGTCGAAAAATCGAAACACAAAGTCCAAAAAACGAATTCAAGATGCAACGGATACAATAAATGAGTCTCACTGTACGATCAATTTTTTCCGCCTATATAAAGAGAAGATCAGTGAAGACTCAAAAACAACATGATACAATGAGAAAATAAGAGAGAAAAGAAAGGGCACGCACATTGCAAATCAGCTTTTAGAAGCAATCAGCCCAGATGGAAACTTCAACGTTTTATCAGCTTAGTATAGAAGCCTATATCCCTCAGTGTGTGAGAACATCCCTGTTCAGTTCTCACACACACAAACACTCTCAACCACCCAAATACCGTCTTGCACAAAGACGTTAAACTTGTGTATGTAGCCTTTGACACATAGACGTTAAAGAAGTGTTGGCTGGAAGGTGCTGCCTTCAGTCGTAGCTAGAAGTTCAGTTTAGGAAGTAGTGTAAGTCCTAGCTGAGTGGGTTTTTACAAAGTGTTGTATAAATCAAAGCCTTCTAGTGGATCTTATCGTGGTGGTAGAAGAGGTGATGTAGGAGCAGTTGAAGTCTCCGAACATCCATAAACATATCTTGTGTATTTAACTGATTAACTTCTGTTTTCAAATTGTTTTGATCAGTTAGAGTATCCGTCAATTCAGTTGTCACCATAACTGAACTGATGAATGCAAAAACTAATATATCCTTTCTCAGTTATTCAGTTTACATAAGTTAACATATTTTCTAAATAACAGTCTTCTTCACGAAAGATTACTTCGAGTTTCTTTCGCTTGGCTCTTCATCAGTTGAACTCTTCATTAGCTGGCCGGGCTTCTGAAGGTCTTCTGCTGAACCACCTATTAGCTGAACAACAAGTTGAACTGATATTTGATACATCAGTTGGGCTGGTTCAGTTCGGACAATCGGTTGGTACCTTTAGTTTGCATTTCGATAGCTTCAGTTTCGGCTCATAAACTTATCATTTTCAGCTTTCTGCGCACTTAGGTAAATTCGTTAGAAACAAAATAACAAATTTTGTTAACATCAAAATCAAGATTGCGAACATAAAATGTTCTAACAAACACCAACAAAAAGAAGTATGTCACTCGTTTCTCCATTGAAGCGGAGTATAAGGCTATTGCCTCTGGTGCCAATGAAATCACTTGGATAGGCTCTCTCCTTCAAGAACTTGGTGTCTCTCTCTCCTCAAAACCAGTCATCTACAACGATAATATCGGAGCGACATACCTTTAAGCCAATCTTATTTTTCGCTCTCGTATGAAGCACATTGCATTGGACTATCTTTGTCCAGGAATTTGTTCAGAAGTCGAAGTTACGGTCAGCTTGCTGATGCACTCACCAAACCTGAATCATTGTTAGTTTCCTTATTAATTCCATTATTATATTAGGTGAATATTTGCACGTATCTGTACTTTGGATAGGTAAAACTCTTGTGTAT